>NW_018241283.1:283282-295754 GCF_001263595.1 Phalaenopsis equestris
TGGATCTATCAGAACTTGGGGTGATTTAGCACAAAAATTCCTTGCTAAATATTTTTCACCATAAAAAACTACAAAGCTTAGAAATGATATTAAATCTTTTAATCAGTTTGAAGGGGAATCTATTTATGAAGGATGGGAAAGATTTAAAGAACTCTTAAGAAAGTGTCCACACCATGATATACCAGGTTGGTTAATAATTTAAAATTCTTATAATGGATTAGTTAGATCTCTTATATCAATTACCGATGTCACTGCTGCTGGTTCATTGATGTCAAAACCATTTTATGACGCTTATGCTTTAATTGAAAAAATGACTAAAAATGACTACCAATGGCCTTTTGAGAGGGTGAATCGTAAGAAAGTAGTCAATATTCATGAAACTGATGCATTTACTATGTTAGCAAATCAAGTTGCTGCAATTTCAAGGAAGTTAGACCAATTTAGAATGATTTTTTCTCAACCAATTTCCATGATTGAAGAGAATTCATTAGGCTAAATGGTAGATTCTCAAGCATCATTCGAAACTTTGAATGTCATAAGTAATAAGTAGAATAATCCATATTCAAATTATTATAACCCAAGTTGGAAAAACCATCCCAACTTTAATTGGAACAATAATTTGGGTGGTAATAATTGGGTGGTAATAATTATAATCAACAATGGGGGAACAACCAAGTAAACCCATTATGAAACTGAAACAACCAAGGTAAAAATATTTATAGAGCTACTTATCCTTCAGGTTTTAATAGTAATCCACAAAGTAAGGAGAAAAAAGTTGTTTATAGAAGTTGTGTTACAAATTGGAAATCAGTTACAAAGTCAAGGAACTACAATTAGAAATATGAGAATCATCTAGGACAAATAGCAAATTCATTAAGTAATAGATCCCAAGGAATACTTCCTAGTAATACATAAATAAATCCAAAAGACCAGAAAAAGACAAGAGCAAGTAAAAGCCGTTCAACTTAGAAGCGGGAGAGAATTGGAAGGTAGAGTTTAAAAAGAGACTGAAAGTAGAGAGAGAAGAGACTGAAGAACCAAAAGAGGACTCTCTAAGAGTTTTAGAAAGACCTATTTCTCCACTTAAAGTTGATTTGGAAAGACCACCACCACCATTTCCTCAAATTCTTCGACAACAAAGGTTGGATAAGCAATTTTCAAAATTTCTAAAAATTTTTAAGAAGCTTATAATTAATATCTTTTAAAGCATATGTATTTTCTTAAAATAAGAACAAACGCCAAACTATGTAAGGTTTTTGAAGGATATTCTCAACAGGAATAGGAAGTTTGAAGACAATGAGATTGTTGCTTTTAGTAAGGAGTGTAGTGTTATAATTCAGAAAAAGTTTCCTGAAGAGCTTAAAGATCCAGGTAGCTTTACAATTCCATGTGCAATAGGACATAAATTTTATGGGAAAGCTTTATGTGATATAGGTGCAAGCATTAACCTTATTCCATTATCAATTCCTTTCCTAGCAATAGGAAGAACAATGATAGATGTGCAGAAAGGGGAATTAACAATGCACGTCAATTATCAAACTGTTACTTTCAATATTTCAAGATCAAAGAAATATCCTGCAAAAGGTAAAGATGATGAATGTTATAAGATGGATGTTATAATAGATCTAAGTGAATGTCATTTCAAAATAACTTATGAAGAAAAATATGAAGAAAAAGATTTGGAACACGAGCAAGAAGAGGAATTAGATCGATGTGAAGAATTTTTTAAGGAAGATTCAAACTATGTTCGAGAAAGTTTTGAAATTTTTGACACGATAAACAAAGATAAATCATTTTGTCCATCAATTGAAAAACCTCCAGAACTTGAGTTGAAGTTACTTCCTGAATATTTAAAATATGCATTTTTAGGAGATTCTACTTTACCAGTTATAATTTCCTCAAAATTAATGATGGAAGAAGAAAAAAGGTTGATAAAAATTTTGAAAAATTTTAAGAAAGCCTTTGGATGGACAATTGTTGATATTAAAGGAACCAGTCCTTCTATTTGTATGCATAGAGATCATATGGAAGAGAACTGCAAACCCAGGGCTGATCCTCAAAGGAGACTGAATCCTGCTATGAAAGAAGTTGTTAAGAAAGAAATTTTAAAGTGGTTAGATGCTAGAATTATCTACCCTATTTCAGATAGTGCATGGGTTGTCCAATTCACTGCGTTCCTAAGTGTACTTTTGCTTTTAGAAGGATGCCTTTGGTTTATGTAATGCACCTGCTTCCTTTCAAAGATGTATGATGACAATTTTTTGTGATTTAATTAAAAAATGGATTGAAGTATTCAAACATTTTCCATTACCATTTCTAGATCAAATGCTGGATAGACTAGCTGGACATAAATATTTTTGTTTTCTAGATGGATATACTGGTTATCACCAAATTCAAATATCTCCTAAGGATCAAGAGAAAACAAATTTTACCAGTCCTTATTGTACTTTTGCTTTTAGAAGGATGCCTTTGGTTTATGTAATGCACCTGCTTCCTTTCAAAGATGTATGATGACAATTTTTTGTGATTTAATTAAAAAATGGATTGAAGTATTCATGGATGATTTTTTAATGTTTGGAACTTCATTTGACTCATGTTTAGAACATGTATCTAAAGTTCTTAAGTGCTGTGAAGAAACAAATTTAGTCCTTAATTGTGAAAAATGTCAATTTATGGTAGCAGGAGGAATTTTATTAGGTCATCAAATATCAGAAAATAGTGTGGAAGTAGATCCTTCTAAAATTTAAGTGATCTCTAATTTACCTTATCCAACAAATGTAAGGGAAATTAGGAGTTTTTTAGGACATGTTGGATTCTACAAACAATATATCAAAGACTTTTCAAAGATTGCTAAGCCTTTATGCCATTTACTGGAGAAAGATGCAATTTTCAATTTTGATAAGGAATGCTTAAAAGCTTTTAATTTATTAAAAAAATAATCACTGCACCAATTATAATTTCAATAAACTGGGGAAAACCTTTTGAATTGATGTGTGATGCTAGTGATTATACTATAGGAGCTGTTTTAGGACAAAGATATGATAAAAATTTCAAAGTAATTTACTACGCTAGTAAGACTCTTAATGAAACTCAAATCAATTATACAACAACTGAAAAAGAGTTATTAACAATAATATATGCTTTTGATAAATTTAGATCATATTTAATTGAAACTCATTGTGTAGTGCATACAGATCATTCTGCTATTAAGTACTTAATGAAAAAGAAGGATGCTAAACCTAGACTTATAAGATGGATTCTTCTTTTGCAAGAATTTGATTTTGAAATAGTAGATCGAAAGGGGACTGAAAATCAAATTGTTGATCATTTGTCCAGTGTGCTACATTTAAATATGATGGTGTATCAGATGATGTCATAAGACTTAGGTTATTTCCTTTCTCATTAAGGGATAAAGCTAAGATGTGGTTGAATTCTTTAGCACCTGGAACTATCATAACTTGGGGTGATTTAGCACAAAAATTCCTTGCTAAACATTTTCCACCATCAAAAACTGTGAAACTTAGAAATGATATTACATATTTTAATCAGTTTGAAGAGGAATCTATTTATGAAGTATGAGAACGATTTAAAGAACTCTTAAGAAAGTGTCTGCACCATGCTATACCAGATTGGTTAATAATTCAAACTTTTTATAATGGATTAGTTGGGTGTCCTAGATCTATTATCGATGTCACTGCTGGTGGTTCATTGATGTCAAAATTTATTCATGGCGCTTATGCTTTAATTGAATAAATGGCTACCAAAAATTTACAACCTGGATTCTATTGGCTTATTATCCTTAGAGATGTTAATGCTTATCTCAAAACTTGTGATAGATGTCAACGAGTAGGCAATATTTCTAGAAGAAATGAGATGCCCCTCAATTATATGCTAGAAGTTGAAATATTTGATGTTTGGGGATTAGATTTCATGAGACCATTTATACCATCTTTCAGAAATTTATATATTCTATTAACAGTGGACTATGTATCCAAATGGATAGAAGCTATTTCTTTACCTCGATGTGATGCTCAAAGTGTTGGAAAATTTTTTAAAACAAACATATTTTGTAGATTTGGGATGCCGAGAGTTATCATTACTGATGGAGGAAATCATTTCAGAAATTCAATAATGAAGAAGTTATTAAAGAAATATCATAAAAATCATAAGGTTCTTACTGCTTATCATCCTTAGACAAGTGGTTTTGTTGAATTATTCAATCGGGAAATTAAAAGAATTATGAAAAAATCTGTGAATCCAACAAAAATGGGTTGGTCAAACAAACTTGACTATGCTTTGTGAGCTTATAGGACTACATACAAAACTCTTATAGGAATGTCCCCATATAAGCTAATATTTGGGAAAGTTTGTCACTTATCAGTTGAACTTGAGCATAAAATATATTAGGCAATTAAAGAGTTCAATTATAATTTGAAAGATACTGGTGAGAAAATGTTATTACAATTAAATGAGTTTGAAGAGATAAGAAATAAATCTTATGAGAGTGCCAAGATTTATAAAGAAAAGATGAAGATGTGCCATGATCGAAGGATTCTTACTAAAAATTTTCAGCCAGAGCAACAGGTTTCGCTATATAATGCAAGGTTAAGATTATTTACAGGCAAACTTAAGTCAAGTTGGATGGGCTCATTTGTTGTGATAAAAGTTTATCCTTATGGAGCTGTGGATATTAAAGATCCCAAGTATGAAAAAATATTTAAAGTTAATGGACATAAACTGAAACCTTATTTTATAGGGGATCGACATAAACTTAATGATGGAATGATGTTGGGTCAACCAGAATAAGCACTGGTTTCGTCGGGCTGACGATGTAAAACCAAACACTTTGTGGGAGGCATACCATAGTTATCAGTGTCTTTTTATTTTGATTGTTGTTTTGTGTGTGATTAAGAAAATTAGGGTAGTATTTTTGAAACTATTATGTGTTAGTAAAGATTTTAAGACTTTATTTAGTGACCAAGACATGTTAGAATAAGAATTTGGATGTTAAGTTGACTAGTGCAAAAATGACACTGGCGCTTAAGAGCAGCAGTTTAAACACATGTGAAAAATTAATATTCTAGAAGGTTTAATCACCAATTAGTTTGTAAAAATGTGCCAAGACAATTTTTAAACGTGTCTAGGAGTTATTGGAAGTATTTAGGCCTATAAATAGAAGGGTTTTGTGAAGGAATTTCACCCCAAATCATTTCTAGCCCTAAAAGTCTAAGAGAAAGTGAGATTTAGAGAAAAATTTTTCATGGGAGAAGGATTTGAGGAAAAAGGAAGAAACCATGAGGAAAAATTTTCATTAGTCAAAGTGCACAAGAGATGTATAACAGTTTCTTAGCCGTTAGTATTGAAGGAATATCAGAGAAGATTAATAAAATGGAAAATACTATGGCTTTATTGGAGACCAAAGTACTTGCGTTGCATGCACATCTAGAATATATTGGATGACAATTGAAGATGCAATTTAGCCACACAAGTTATATAGAGGAAGCAGATAAGACAATGTTCATAAAGCATAAGTGGATTAAAGAAGATAATATCAGAGCTCGTCACCACCGTTCGTTTTATCAACTCTATATCCTGGAGAGACAATGAAAGACAGGAATTTGTTCCTTCGAATGAAGAATTGAATTAAGTTTAGTGTTAGAATTTCTGTGTTAGAAGTTATTTTTTTCAAGTGGTTTAGTGTGTAAGTCTTATTTTTAGTATTTTTGACTTCTTTATGTGTAATGATTGTTGTGTATTTGTATTTAGGAAAATTTTCTCATCAAAGAATATTTGGAGTGAGAATTAAGTGTTTAAAAGTATTTGTACTTTTTTGTGAATTAATATAAGTTTGTTTATGTGAAAATTTGTGTTATTTTTAGGTTCGAATTGAAATAGTTATTATAGAGAGTTTTGAGAGAGAAGGGAGTTATAGGAAGTTGAAAATAGACATTTAAGTGCTATTAGATCATTTAGGGGTGGTAGATCATTTAGGGGTGGTTTGGTGGTTTACTTGGGCTAATAGTGCATTTTACTTAAAATTAAAAATTTCAAAAATTGTGCACTGGCGCTTAAGCACCACAACTCGTGCTTAAGCATGAGCCAACCAGAGAGGCAGGCTCCTACGTGCCACTTACCTACGCTTAAGCGTAGGTTTACGAAAATCGGTTCGCGAACGGTTAAAAGTGAAAATTTGGCCCAAAAATCACCATTTTTATGCCTCCTGTCACATTCCTCCTCTCAAAGTCACAATTTTGGAAGGCTAGGGTACATCTTAAGTGAAGATTTCTTGGTGTAATAAAGAGCATAGGAAGTGTAGTTTGTGCTTTTGGAAGTTTCCTTGAGGCAAGAGCTTTACTTTTATGCAAAAATTTTGGATTTTCACTATGAATTTTGAGCACATTTAGAGAAATTCAAAGATTCACTATTCATGGTGAAAAATGAGAAAAAAAAATATGGAAATTTGGGAATTGTAAATTATACTTTGGAAGTTTAGTTTAGTAATTTAGAATTGATTTTTGAAGTTATTATTGGAATTTATAAAATGTGTAGATTGGCACCAAGAATGAAGAGGAGTAAAGGAAAGAGTCCTTTCAATTTGAGTAAATTTATTAGTTGTTCCAAGGCTCAGGATCGGTACAGTGATGCGTGCAATCACGAAAACTGATTCAGTAGCGGTGTTTTAGGAATCCAGGTGAAGACGTAGAGGATTTGATCATTCACCGACAGTGGGAACAATTCTGCTGTTTCTCTGTTGTGGCTGTTATTTCTGGGTTTGTGGGTTGTGTTTGTGAATTCTATGCAAACCTCCCTGAGGCTGAAGACAATAGAGTCATGGTTTTAGGAAAGTTGATACCTTTACCTTTTTCACCAGAGGTAATCAACTTGTTTTATCATCTGCCACTTGATACGTTGTGTTTTTATGCAAATTATAGTCCTTCTGAAGTAGAGTTAGATGAGATTATTTCTTACTTGACTGTTGGAAGAGGACATTGGAAGATCACTAATGAGAGGACAGTCAACTTCCCAACTTCAAAGTTATGTGCACCTTCAAAGGCTTGGAACTATTTTATTTATGCTCTTCTGCTAGCAACAAATCATCTCAGTGAAGTGACCAGAGAGAATGCGACGTTAAATTATTGTATCTAGGAAGGAAAGCTCATCAACATAGGAGCTTTGATTTGTCAAACTATCATCAGTTCTGCCACTACCGTTACTACTGCAGGTCTGAGATTTGCTTTCTTGATCTTTTATTTGTGTGAGCAGGCTGTAGTTAAATATGATAGCAGGGAGGAATTTTTGTTACTTCTAAAGCCCATCTCCAAGGTGAATGTGAAGACTTATTCTGAGCATTCTATTTTTGACTGGAGAGGAGGATTTTCTAGGAGTTATGGAATGGACACGTCTGTTGCTTCTACTTCTGTTTCTTCATCTAGACCATCTACCTCACGTGCTTCAACATCTAGAGGTGAGTCTATTGAGACCCAAGATTAATTATTGTAGAGGATGATAGATAATATTAATTTTATCGCTGATAGGGTGCAAAATTTAGAGCGTTTTGCAGAGCATACCGATAGGTATACTAGGAGAAAAAGTTATTATGAAAAGAAATTTTACTCATCTTTGGAGCGCCTCATTAGGGGTAACCAAGGACTGCAACTTCCTCCATATCCTAGATACCCTAATTATGAGCCTGCAAAATTTTGAGATAGCGGTGATTCAGAGGATGAGGAGTAGAACTGAGAGATTTATTTTTATGATTGTAATATGATATGAACTTACTATGTATTGTGTTTTGGACTTTTGAATTTTATTGTTATTGTGATGTTTGTGTTAGTTAGTAGTTTGTTTTAAAATTCTAGGGTAGTAACTGTTGTGATTTTTGTGATTTAGTTAGTTTAGAACTTAACTTAATTCTATGTCTTTTAAAAAGATGAAAATCTTGTTAACTTAGGTCTTAAATATTAAAATTCAGAAACTACAACCCTGTATTTTAATTTTATCATGTTAGTGTGTTTGTTTTTATGTTGAGATTGTGAAGTCAAGTTAGTGTGTTAGTTTGCTCTTATGTTTATACCCACTATTTAGAAGTCTACTGAATCTCTACATGTAAAATTGAAATGAAAATATTAGAAAATTTGATCAAAATTAATTTTACTCTTGTTTTTAGTTTTATACTTGTATCATTAGGGTATAAAAATTCTTATAAGCATGTTATTCTTATTTTCATTCCTTCTTATATATATTTGATGCTAAACTATTTCATCTGATAAAAAGTTTTGGGAGAATGAAAATATTTTCAAAATTTTAATTTTATTTTTTCTCAAATACACTATAAGTGAATTTGATTTGAAAAGAAAAATTGATCATGTATATGAAGTTATATTAGGGAAACAAAATTTTAATTTAGAAATGAGTAAGAGAATTTAGTTGAAATTTTGAGTATTGAAGAAAAACTTTAAGTTAAAAGTTTTTAGTGTAGAAAATGATTAATATAAGTAACTATCTAGTAAGAAAAATTGTATTTTAGAAAAATTTATAAATTTTGACTTTTATTTTTAATACTTAAATTTCTTTTATTAAAATAATTTTAAAAACTATTATTATATATAAAAGTAAAAGATTTATATCAAGTCTTTGCTTTAGGAAAGAGGAAGTGGAATTCAAAATAAGTAAAGGCCTGTCCAGATATAGTAATTCTTGCCTAAAAAGAAAAGAAAAGAAAAAGAGAAAAAAAGAAAAAAAAAAGAGAAAAAGAAAAAAAAATAAGGGAGGAGAAGCTTGAAAAAGGGAGGAGAAGCTTGAGGATTAGTGCCAAAAAAAAATAGTTCTACATTTGATCTTTTTAAAGTATAAGACTTGAGAAAATCTTAAGCTTATAGATATAATATAGTAAGTAAAATTATTCTTAATAAAAAATTTGAAGTGGAGATAATAAAAGAATTAAATTCTAAATTTGGAAGACTTACAATATTTCTGAATTAGATAGGAACTTTTATTTTCATCTTTCTTAACAGTAAAAATTTCTAAACTTTAAGTTTGTCTCATTTACTGAATATTTTTTCTAAGTTTGATAACTATATTTTTAAATCTAAATTTTAGAACTCTTAAAGAAACTCATATATATATCATACATATTTTGTTTTTAAAGATTGAAGTGTCACTTGAGGACAAGTAATATTTTAAGTTTGGGGGATTTGGATACGCCTAAAATATACAGTGTTTTCAGACACATTTTTATACCTATTTTTGAGATATTGCACTTTAATGGAATATATTTTTGTGTTTTTCTTTTAGGTATAGGTAAAAAGGTGAAAAATACTTAAAGATGTAAAAAATGATCAAATTTAGAGCAAATAGGTGAAAAATGTGCAAAAGTGTTTTGGCACCTAAGCGTCAGGTCCGGCGCTTACGTGTCGGGTAAACAGAGAAGACCACGCCTAAGCGCCAGAAGCCCCATGCTTAAGCGCCAGTGACAGTTATTGGACAAGTAAATTTGGTTTTTGTAAATTTTGAAAAAGTTTTTGAGGCACATATTGGCTTTATAGGTGGTTACAACCACCATGGACGAAAATTATTGCGAAAGGATGCATCTCTTGGGGAAATACATCAAATCAAGACACATTTTGAAGAGATACCAAGACACCTTTTGGAGAATTATAAAAGAAAGAAGTTTGGGACTTTGAAAGAAGTCTTGAAAGTACTGGAAAAGTTTTGAAAGTTCAAAAATAAGGGAGTTAGTTGGAGAGATTTTCAGGAACCGCATATTTATCTTTTTTTATTTCTAGTTTTATATTGAGAGTGTTGTAAAAGAGAAGAGATTCAAAGGAACTTCAAGAGTTTGGTGGAGGACTTGAGATAAATTTTTTATCTTTTTTTATGCTACTCTTAGTTTTAATTGAGACTTTTCATTGATTTGACAATGATTTCTACTTTTAAACTGAAGTGTAGTTTTATTTTTTCCATGAATTCTGAGTAGTTTTATTTATCTTTCTTCTTAAAATGATAAGTAATTAAGTGTTGGATGGAAGTTGTGGAGAGTATTGATCTTTAACGTTGGAAGAAGTTGTGATGATTTAAATCCATGTACTTCATTTACTTCTTGATTTGGCCAATCCAAATGTTAAAATTTATCGTGAGAACATGTAAGAACCAAGATGGTATTGTCTCAGTCAACAATTGGAAAGATTCACATGAGGTCGTATGAATGAGAATGTAGTTCATATGATTGAGTGTAAATAAATAGGAAAATATTCATTAAAGGGTGTAGAGTTAGAGGACTTTAAAGTGATGGATTAAAGCCCCCAATTTGGTTTATTATTTTAGGTTCTGATACGAGATGTTAGCCCCTAGGTGGAGGGAATCGAGGGAACTCTAGAGTGAGAGTTAGTATCTTTCATGCCTAGCCGATCTTCAGAACTATTCAAACTTTAAATTAGCCAATGTTCTTTATAGCACCTCTAGTAAGGGTAAAGAATATTATTGCTTATATTTGACACAACACAATATGCATACATCAACAACATAATTCCAAATTATTGATTCATGATAAGGAGAAAGATATTATCATATTTAGTGTTTTTCTTCTACAAAAACTCTAGTTATCTTTTTAAGTTTGTACTATTTTTGTCAAAATAGTAAAATTACCAAAAATATTCAAACTTTCTTTACTGCAAAAATGACTTTAGTTTAAATAATTATCTTTTTAAAAATAGAAAGTTTTCTAAAAAGTGCATACTGCATATCTTCCCCGTAGGTTTGATATTCAGGTCTTAATATAAAAAGTTTTATATTACTTGATAACAATACGTAAACTTGCTTAGTATCCTAGTATATATAAATTAAAATTTAAATTCTTATTTTTCTTCAGGATCAAGTTTTTGGTTTTGTTGCGAAATAAGAAAATATAAGTGAAAAACATAATCAGAATTATTGTTATACTGTTGCATATAAGAAATTTCAGAATCAACTTGCATAATAGAATTCTGAGTTAGAGATAAATGTTAGGAAAATTAGAAAAATAAAGACTTAAACAACTCCTAAGAGAAATGGTGAATAATCTACATAACAACCAAGAAATTCAGGTACCAAACCTTGAAAATTCAAATGCACATATACACTTAAGATACTATGCTAACCTGATGAAAAATGAAATTTAAAGTATTCAAACCACTGCCATAGAAGCTAACACATCTGAACTGAAACCTGCTATCATCTACATGGTGCAAAACAACCAGTTCAGGGAAATCCCATATGAGGATCCAAACTTACATATAACGAGTTTCATAGGACTCTATGCCATGTTTCTCTATAGTGGCTTATCCAATGATGTTGTCAGGCTATGGTTTTTCCCCTTTTTTCTTGAAGGATAAAACCAAAATGTGGTTAAATTCATTAGCACTGGATCAGTAAGGATGTGGAGTGACTAAGCCCAAAAATTTCTAGCTAAGTATTTCTTGCCTTAAAAAATGATTAAATTGAGGAATAATATTACTTCATTTTGTCACCATGAATGCGAGTCGACTTATGAAGCTTGGGAACAATTCAGGGAACTTTTTAGAAAGTGTCCCTGACCGACCTTTTTTTTGTAAATCGACAATTACAAGAATTTGATAGTGCTACTAGAAGATTTAAATTCCAGCAACAGTGCCAAAAACTTGACTGCGACTTTATATATATGTGTTTGATTTAATAAAGATGTATAGATATAATATTCAATAATGTTAAAGTCGAATTTGTCAACGCAAGTATAGGTATCACTCAAGTAATATAGGGCTCTAATGGAGTCCTAGTTATCAATCCCACAAGGAGAAATAGAATACTACGGACTAAGGCTTAATAAAATGTAATACTTCAACTACAACGATGACGTTCAATTTGCTTATCTGTCACTAATAGGCAATTAAAATAAGTAGATAATTTGGATAACTAGTAAATAACTAATGATATAAAGTAGGGTTTAATTGTGATATTCAATATATAAGAAAGCATCATTCTCCTTGTCAAGAAATTATAGTGAATGGATAAAATGAATTAATTCAATTTATATTGTGTCAAATAGGAGCATACCTATTCTTTACCCTTTGGTTCAGGCATAAAGAACATTGACTAATCCTATGCTTGGTTACTGATTTTGCGGCTAGGCAGGGAGGATACCGGCTCTCACTTTAGAGCTCCCACGTTCCCCTCACTTGAGGGCTAACATCTACACATCAGCACCCAAACGATAGGACCGAATTTGGGACTTTAGTCTGCACTCTAAAATCTCCAATTCTACGCCCGATAGTAATATTTCTCTATTTATTTGCACCCAACTTCCAAGGGCATTGACCTCCATGAATCTTGGATGTAATCTTTACTTTAGTTGTAAAACTCAACATATTTTAACAAATCAATTGGCCATATTGAAAGTAAATTAAGATAGAAGTGAAAAGATCATCACAATTTCTTAAACATTTTCATGGCTTCACCAATT
>NW_018241283.1:296181-313969 GCF_001263595.1 Phalaenopsis equestris
CCGTCGGCGGCCTTCTGGAGATTTTGTCTTGTAGCCTCGGGAAAAGCTCGTCGTCGGCGGCGTCGATGGCACTGTCGGTGCCCTAGTACAATTCTCCATATTTTGGTCCTTTTTGCTCCAAATTTGCTCCTTTTTTCATCTTTTTGCTCCATTGACCTTAATTCATCATTCCTGCAACAAAACATCAAAAATACCTTTCTTTAAAGTGTAATATCATTAAAAACATTATAAAAGAGGTACGAAAATCTCAACTTATTTTCCTTTGGTAAGTCCCCATCACGCACTGCTCGCTTTGTTAATAATTCAGACTTCTTATAATCATTTAGTAGGATCTTTTAGGTTCATTATAGATGCCGCTGTTGGTGGGTCACTTATGTCAAAGCCATTTGATGAGCCATGTTCTCTGATTGAGGAGATGACTGCCAATAATTTTCAATGCCTTTTTAAAGAGTGAACCCCATAAAGGTAGCAAGTGTATATGATAAAGACATGCTTTCAATGCTAACTTCTTAGGTAGTTGCAATATCTAAGAAGCTAGACCAGTTTAGGATGAACCAACATCAAGGATCCCAAATCATTGAGGAAAATTCATTCGGACAACAGGTTGATGCTAACACTTTTGTCGCCGCCACCTCCGCCAATTCTCTGTGATAATCATTATGTCATTGGTTTGCTGATATCATTTTCAGGAAGAAGTCACCAGTTTGTTTATCTATTTTATTATCATATTATCCAAATAACCTATTTTGTTAGATCACATAGATGACCTTGAAATCTTGGAGAAGAAGGGAAAGGGCAAATAAAAATTGAAAACAGAAGAAAATGTCATACAGATTTCATTGTAGTAACTATAGTAGAGAATTCAGAAGTGTCTGATTCCTGAGATTCTCATACAAATAAAACAACATAAAAGTTTCATAACTATAGAGTTAGGTGTAATACCTATTCTGAGTTTCTCAATCTTCTACAAAAGCTTACTTCTATATTTATTTACATCCTAAGCAGTTAAAACTACTTAAGAAAACTCCCGATTAAGATTAACATTTGTTCTCTAAGAAATTTTAAGTGTTAGGGTCAAAGAAAGAAACGTCAATGTTTAATCCAAAGGATGATAGATTTTTAAGAATCTAAAACTACCCTAAAAATTTTATTTTTTCATTTTGTTTTGTTGATGTCATTTTGTTGTGTTGATGTTGTTTTGTTGTGTTGTTGTCGTTTTGTTGTTTTAAGATTTATCATTCCATCTTCATAATGTTTTCTCTGTAAAACAGAGTTAGCACATCCTAATAACATGCAAAGTAAATCTAAAACGTGACTTGCCTTGTGCCTTCAGCCATCCTCCAAAACAAAATTAGCATGAAATTTTTTTTTTAGTTTTTTTATTTAATTAGTTGAATAATTTTTAGGCAACCTGGTCAAGATGTATATGGATCCGTCATCCTAGGGTCATCGGGGTATTCTGATCTACTTAATCTGAAAGGTAGTTAAACTTGGACCAGAAGATTCTTGTCAGCAACCACTGATTGCGTCATCCAAGAGATCTTCGTATATCTGAACACTAGTGTTCGAGTTGCATTGGTGATCTTTGTTCATTAGGGTTTAATTGAAGTTTTAGAGTCATTCAGATTTTAGGGGTTAGGAAAATATTAGGCTGTTTAAGATTTATTAGCCAATTGAGTTTTATTATTTTGTTATTTATTTTAATTTTGGATGACCCAACTAGGATCCAATGCTTCCTTCATCCCGGGTCATTAAGTTTGTGGTTTGATTGATCACAAGTGACTGGATGATATTTTGTTTGCAACCATGGGCCCCTTCTCCAAAATAGATTCTCAAACCTAGTTGCATATTTAGGTTCAAGTTTAAGTTTTAATGTCTTTTAGAGTTGATTTTATGTCACGATATTTTGCTACGAATTTCATTTTTGTTTAATTTTGAATTTTATGTCAATAGATTTAGATGTGAATCGAATCATGAATTTTAAATTCAGAGGATTCGTTGAATCTGATGCAGATCAACCTTGGGGTGTAGATTAGATTAGGTTAAGTCAAATGTAAGTTAGACTTATACTTTAGGTTCAATGTGGGTAGAACCTAAGATATGGAATGATTTAGGCTCAGTTTAGGTAGAACCTAAGGTATAGAATTATTTAGGTTCAATTTAGTTAGAACCTATATTTAAGGTCAATTAGATTCAATTTATGTAGAACCTAAGGTATAGAGTGATTTAGTTTCAATTTTGGTAGAACCTAAGGTATAGCGTGATTTTGGTTTAATTTAGTTAGAACCTGAGGCTTGAGTTATTAATGTTCAATTTAGGTAGAACTTAACGTTTAAGGTCATTTAGTTTCAATTTAGGTAGAACCTAATATATAAGGTTACTTAGGTTCAATTTAGGTAGACCGTAAAGTATAAGGTCACTTAGGTTCAATTTAGGTAGACCTAAGGTATGGAATAGTTTCGGTTCAATTTAGGTAGAACCTAAGGTTTAATGTCATTTATGTTCAATTTAGGAAGAACCTAAGGTTTAAGGTAACTTAGGTTCAATATAAGTAAAACCTAAGGTAATTTCATCAAGTTTAATATAGGTTAGACTTAAAGTTTAGGTTGGATGTAGGTTGGACCTAATGAAGTTTAGGTATGTTGAGTTTAGTTTAGATTGAATCTAAGGTTTGAAATGACTTAGATTCAATTTAAATTTAGCCTAAGGGTTTTAAGGCGACTTAAGTTTAATTTAAGTTGAATCTAAGGGTTTGGGCTAGATCCAATGTGGGTTGAACCTAAAAATTTTGGTTGATTAAGTCTGATATATTTTAGACTTAATTAAGGCTTAAAGTATACTTAAGCTTAATGTAGGTAAAGCTTAAAATCTAATTAAGTCTAATTAGGGTTCAACTTAATTAAATTTTAAGGCATATTTAAGCTTAATGTAAGTAAAGCTTAAGATTTAATTAAGTTTAATTGAGGTTAGATTGAATCCTAATATAAGTAAGGCTTAAAGTTTAATTAAGTCTAATTAGGGTTAGCCTTAATTAAGATTTAGGTTGGTTTAAGCCTAATGTAAATAAGGTTTAAGGTTTAACAAAGTTTAATTAGGGTTAGACTTAATTAAGATTTAGGTTGATTTAAGCTTAATGTAAATAAGGCTTGACGTTTAATTAATTCTAATTAGTTTAGTTTGATTTAAGCCTAATGTATGTAAGGCTTATAGGTTAATTAGGTTTAATTAGAGTTAGACCTAATTAGGGTTTAAAGGTCACCTAACTCTAATGTAAGTAAGGTTTAAGGTTTAATTAGGTATAATTAGGGTTAGACCTAATTATGGTTTAAAGGTGAATAAGGCTTAAGGGTTAATTAGGTCTAATTAGGGTTTGACCTAATTATGGTTTAAAAGTCACTTAAGTAAATATATCTAATTTGGCTTAGACCTAATTATGGTTTGAATGTCACTTAAGCCTAATGTAAGGCTTATGGATTAATTTGGTCAAATTAGGGTTAGACTTAATTATGGTTTACAGGTCACTTGAGCCTAATGTAAGTAAGGCTTAAGAGTTAATTAGGTCGAATTAGGGTTAGGTTACTTGAGTCTAATGTAAGTAAGGCTTAAGGGTTAATTATGTCTAATTAGGGTTAACCTAATCATGGTTTATATGTCACTTAAGTCTAATGTAAGTAAGACTTAAGGAGATTTAATTAAGTCTAATAAAGTTTAGACTTAATCGGGACTTGAGATAACCTAGATTCAATTCTAGGGTTAAATTAAGTTAAACTAATTGGATTTAAATCTTGACTTATGTTCATGTCTAAATCAAAATCATTTAAGTCATAGAGCCCAATTTACATTTTTGAGTTTAATTGTAAATTTTAGAATTTACAAATTAAACCCTAAAGGTCTAAATTGTCATTTTAAGCACTAAAGAGAGTTTAGAAAATTAGTGAAAGTTCAGAAATTTTTGAATAAACCCAATTTTAATTTTCAATTTTTTGATGTTGTATAATTCTTTTTAAAAATAATTACAAAATTGGGTGAAAATTGGTGAATTTCATTTTTGGGATTTTTTCTAGTCTTGGAAAAATCAGGGACTATTACTAAGGACAGAAGGATTAAACGCTGTAAATTTTGTCATTTTTAGATTTATAATTAATTTTTAATAATCATGAAAAAATACTTAAGGAAATGTATTTTAGATTTTAAATTCCATTTCTTTTCTTAAGTTCCTCTAATTTTGGTGTACTAACCAATTTTTAGTTTATAATTTTTTAACTATTTTTTGAATTTTTAAAATTAATTTAAGTAAACAGAGGTCATTTGCATAGCAAATTAGGGCTTTTAATGCTAGAGTGTTCTTTGATCTTGGAAAAATTAGAGGCCGCTTCTAGGCTTATGAAAAATAATCCCAGAAAATTTTTATGAAATTAAGATAAGTATTTATTAATGATTTAAATATGGTTTAGGGTATTTAATTAATTAAAAAAATATTAAACAAATATCTTTAATTTTTGGTTCATTAGATTCTCCTCTACTCACTGAGGACAACAATATATATATTAAAGTTATATTTCGTTTTTTGTATTTAATTAAATAAAAAAATACTCCCATTTTCTGCTTAACCACGTCGGTATTAACTCATCCTTGCATCTCCGAAGCTCCACGTTGTGTCCTCCCATTCATTGTGCTTTCCACATGGGTCGCCTCGTCACCTTGCGGTCTGGGTCTTTAATCAAAATGTTTTGTCTTCTGAACTAAGCTGCGCCGTTCGTTTAGAATACACGAGAATGGATGACATCCGGTCATCATGCGAAATGAACTCTAACCCGATAATCGTCCACACTATAAAACTAAGATCTCTCTCTATACTTAACCAACTTAAGTGCAGTTTGCTCTTATAGCTTCATTTAAGTGGAATAAACACAACTACATGGCTAGGTGGACAAGAGCTGTTCATTTCATTCACAAAAGTTTAAACCGAGGCAAAAATGGAAGTTTTGATCTTATAACTTTGCCCAAGAGGTGAAGCCTCGATTAGGTTGTTTGAGAAGCTTCGCCTTAGTCCCACAATCCTCCTCCAAGTGATGGTTTGCTTTGTGGATGGGTTTAAGTTTGACTTAGACCAAATGGTGGATCGTGTTTGGTCTAGCACAATGCTAGGAGGTGCGGGAGAGGGGTCTTTTGATTGTAGAGCTGGTTTTAGGATATAGGGATGCTTATGGAAGGATCAATTTAAAATTGTGGGGTAAGATTTTGTTGGGTTTGGTGGAATGGCTGATGGCCGGAAGTCCTTGTTTTCAATTGAAAAATTTGGGTTTATCAACAGAGAAGAAGGGCTAAAGATGGAGGGGATGAGCTTTCTATGAGCGTAATGAAGGGTTGGAAAGATTTTGGCAGCGATTCCACAAATTTCATGCACACTCCTCTTTTGTCCATGAAGGGTGGTTGTTTTATAGGCTTTGCCAGAGACTTCAATTGGCCAGGGAAATGAATGCAAGGTGGCGTTTATGTGGAGGGGAGATGGTGAAAATGTCCAATGGTAATTTTGAGTTTGAGCCATGGTGGTGGCTCTCGGGATTGGGTTTTTTGGTGGCCATTATGGTCGACCAAGGTATGGGAGGTCACTTTCTAGTCGTGGGAAGTCAGTGGTAGGGATTGGTGAAGTCAATTGGCTTGGAGCATGGGTACGTGTGGTTAATTATAATGGAAAGGGATTTGGGTTACTTTTGGGTTTAACTTGGGCTTAACTCATGGAAATTGGCTTGGGTGGCCTCCAAGGTGGCTTGGTCTGATGGCTAGCCTTGGCTCCAGAATCGTTAAGTCCCTATCGAGAGATTAAGGCTTAATCAAGGTTTAGAGTGAGTCATGAGAAGGGTGAAAAGCTCTTTAAGGAAACTTAGAAGAATTCCCTCCTTTTCTTAGAATTTTTGTATTTTTTGTGGGGTTATCATGAAGCCTGTTTTAGGAAAATTCATCCATGTAGAATTTGGGGTTTGATTTTAATCAAATGGATGAGGGGAAGGATTTCATGCTAACGTAGGTGGGCTTTTTGTTTTAGAATAAATTGTAAATTGGGCTTATTTTAGTGGGCTTTTAGGATGGGTTATGAGATGTTGGTTTTGGGCTTGATGGTGTTGAAGTCATACATGATGGGCTGGGTGGAATATAGAGTTTATCATGATGAATTTTAGCACGAGCTTGGTGAAGCTGAATTTGGCATTAGGGTTCAATTTTAGTGAGATTTTGAATTGGTGTGAACTTGGGTGGATTATAGACTTTAAATTGGATGGCCTTGAAATGGTTTTAAATTGTTTGAATTTGGGTTTAGGACTTGATGGGTTTAAACTTGTGCATTTTGGACTTTGGGTGAAATTATATTTGAATTTGGGGTGGACTTGGAATGAGTTTGAATTTGATTTTTTGGTAAGTTTGAATTTTGGCTTGAAATAGGGTGGGATTGGATTTGATTTTGGATTTTGGTGGATTTGAAATGAATTTGGGTAATTGGAGCAATTTGGGAATATTGAGAGTATTGAAAATTTTGGGAATTTTTGGAAATTTGGTGAATTTTTATAGAAATTGGGTGATGTGAGGGTAGTGATGGAGTGTGAGACAACTAAATCACCCAGGGTATCTTAAGGCTTCATGGTTTTATGAAAACTCTCCTTGAGTTTCATCAAGTTGGTCTTAACCAACTCAACCAAGTGTTGTGGGTTTTAGACCACCCACGTCAGACTTCACAAACGAGTTAGAAGGTGGTTTGAACTTATAAGTGGGGTGAGTCCTATCACTTGTCATCTAGGATAGTCAATAAGAAAGTCCTATGAATAGATCCTAAGTTCTCGAAGAAGAACTTAAACCTCATAAGAAATGAGGAAGCGGGAATACAACTTTCTTTTCCCTTTAGCTATTGGATCAAATTGTTGAGACTGATCTCAAATAAATAATGAATATGCCTACGAAGAAGGATTTTGGCTGGTTTCAAAAAAAAAAAAAAGCTAAGAAAATCACAAAATTTTCATAATGTCCCTCATATTATCACTCAATCCTGCCGCTAACATATCTTATAAAAAATTTTAATTTTGTTTTCTTATATTAAATGGAATATTAGTGGAATTGGTTCTCCTATGGCTTGTTATAGAATTGCTAACCTTTGCAAAGAGCATCAAAATCTCTATTTTGATTATTGCAAGCCGATGGTTTCTTCTACTAAAATGTTGAGAATTTCTTAAAATATGGGGTTTTACTCTGCCTTCTCAAATTGTTCTAATAAACTTTGGATCTTTTGGAAACAATTCTTGGACATTACTATACTTGTGGATCAACATCAAATGATTCATACCAAAATCAGCAATTTTGAGAATATAGTTTTTTCCTCTTTTATTTATGCTACCTGTTCCAGAATTAGTAGAATACAACTCTGGCAGGCTATTTGTACTATTGCTGAGGGCATTAATAGTCCTAGGTTTGTGGGAGGTGACTGTAATTGCATTTCTGATATTGCTGAATGGGTTGGAGGTAATACATGTTCTAGAGCTATGTATGATTTTAGTGATGTTACTCTGGATTGTGGCCAGATAATGTAGGCTTTATTGGGTCCTCTTTTATTAGGTCTAATAAAGGAAATTGGGATCGATGCCTTTTTAATAACCAGTGGTTAAATACTTTTACTTCTACTTATGTTGAACATATGAGTCATAATTCTTCGGATTGCAAATCTTTAATTATTAATATTGGTTAGATTAATAGCCCCCTTTTGGGGAGTTCTAGATTTCAAAACATGTGGCTTGAAGATTCAGCCTTTTATCAAACTGTGTCCGAGAATTGGAAAGCTCCTATCTCTTTGAAAAATAATATTACTGGTATGAACAGTCTTTGGTCTAAAATAAAGCGGATTAAATAAGCTCTTCGTGGAATAAAAATCATTTAAAAAAAAAAAAAACTATTTTCTAATATTAAAGAAGCAGAATTAGATGTCATTAAATTTGAAGATCTTCAAATCATAAATCCAAATTACATAAATAATAGAGATCTGGCTAATGCCCAGTTGAAATTATGCTAGCATCATTGTCAAGAGGAAATTTTCTAGAAGCAAATCTAAAATATTGTAATAGGAACACCAAGTACTTTCATGCTTTGGTTAATAAAAATAGATAAAAGAATATGATTCTTAAAATTCAGTATGGGAAACAATATATTTATGAGGATCATTTTATTGTTGAATGATGCTTTATTCACTTCTCTAATCTTTCTATTGATCAGAACCCTTAGTGTTCCCAATAAATCCCTTATGAATTCCTTAGATTATTATTGAAAAAGATAATAAATTTCTTTGTAAACTTCACAGATTGGAGGAGAATGCTTAGTGAGTTGTTGATATGAGTTCTGACTTCATTGCGTCCCCATGGTCTTACTACACTAATTTTCAAAAATGCAGGAAATTTTTAATGCTATGATTGATTTTTTCTCAAGGATGACCCTTTCTTGGATACTTCACTAGCAAATCTGTAGTATTAATACCCAAGATTCTTAACCACAAGATGTGGGATCAATTTCATCATATTAGTTTGTGTAAATTTTTGTAACAATTTGATCTCTAAAATTTTGGCATCCCATCTTGTGATTTTTTACCTAAATCGTTATCCTAGAACAAGATGGGCTTTGTGAAAAGGTAGGGCCATTATTGATAATATCCTTCTTGCTCAAGAGCTTTTCCATGACCTAGACTTGAAAGTGAGATGACATAATATCATATTAAAACTTGATATTTCTAAGGTGTAAGATAATTTTACATGGTCTTTTTTGCTCAAAATTCTAAAAATGTTTGATTTTATAAATAATTTTATAACACTCATTTCTAATTCTTTCTATACTCATTAATGGGAAAACTTATGGTTTTTTCAAATCTGGTAAAGGTACGTCAAGGAGATCCTCTATATTTCGATTTTTTATCCTGGCTGCAGAATATTTATCAGCATTAATTTTCTTCATTTAAAAAAAAAAAAGTTGTTATTATAGAACCAAAAATAACTTATTCATCTCTCATTTGAGTTTTATGGTTGATTTTATTATTTTTGGTAGTAGGTTGACTAGTTCTTTTAAACTCATTAAAAAGGTACTTGAGAAATTTCTAAATCTTAGGGGTCTTTGGATAAATATCATTTTTCGAGAAATATCATTTTTAAAATATCATTTGTCAATTAAACATCAATTAAAATATTTAGATAAAATGTTATTCTATCCTCTAATGGTGAATTTTCATTTAAAGATGATTAGGACCTGATTAGGATTAAAAAGCCCATTATTAAATCCCTTCCTTTTTTCTGGGGCAATGCAATCACTACTACTAACCCGTTTTGTATTGGAAAATCTTTAAGGTTTTTCTGCCCATGGACTCAATTATTTAAAAGAAAGGTATACATATTGCTTCCAAATGTCAATGCTTCTATAATACTAAAGATATCGATCATCTTTTGCTAATGCGCAGATTTAAGCAAGGGGTGTAAGATGGATGATATGTTCAATAATAATCTTTTTTAAAATCAGATTTCCTTAGAGGCTTTAATTCAACGATGGCTTTTTTATTATGATGTTATTTCTAAAAACCATATTGTTAATGTTATTATTTCTCTTATTCTTTGGTTTGTTTGGGAAGCCAAGAATGAATCGAAGCATAAGAACATCAAATGAAATTTTTATGAGTTGCTTATTAATATTTGCAATAGAATTCATTGTCTTACTGCGGCTAATATTCTTTCTCCTAAGTTTTTCAATGGATGTGAGCATGTTGGCAATTCATTGGAGTTTGAAGCCATGATTAATTCTGATTCTTTAATTTCAATTACTAAATGGAATAAGCCAACCAGTGGCTGGGTTAAATCTAATTCTGATGGATCGCTTAGCATATATGTTCTCAAGTGGCCCGCAAAAGAAACAATGAAATTTCCTTATGAATTACAAATATTTGGTTGGAATTAAATGCTAAACTGGAAATAAATCTGATTACCTCCTTCCAAGAAGAGAGTAGCTATAACTTAAGGATTTCTTACCTAATTTGCGACATTCATCTCTTTCTACAGAAAATTAATTATAAAATTTCTCATATTTTTCGGGAAGGAAATGCTTTTGTGGATTGGTCGCTTTGATGGATTATAATGTCTTGTTCCAAGATAATGAGCTCCAAAGAGAAATTATAGTCTTAATCCTATTGGAAAAAGCCGGTTTGCCTTACATTGGAATTCACTAATGTTAATTTCGTTTGATGTATGTGACCATTCTTATTTCTTTTTCGGTTAATGTATGGTTTCGGGTTATGTGCTGGATGTTGCCTGTTGAATCTAGAATGCTTGCCACTTGCACTGCCCCTATGCATACATGTTAATGGCATAATTTTCATTATTAAGCATTTAATGACACTAAGTTATAATTTTTTTTTTAATTTTTTTGGGTATTTTCTGTTTTGGTTCCTTATCTTTCTTGTTTTGACTAGGCAATGGAAATTGACAATTATATATATATAGTCTAGTTATGGCTTATCTGTGCATTTTGGTTTTTGAACTTATATTTACAGCTCGATTCACTTATGGTTTTTCTTATCCTTTTGAATACTCTGTGGTTCACGAATTTTGTTGGCAAACAGTACTGATTTTCTATTATTATCTTCTGTGGCCTTTTCATGGTGGCTCAATCTTTGCGTGTTTTTTTGTGGCTCGACCAGCTTGCTATTTTGTTTTTTTAAGCCCTGGGTTCAGGTTTATCCCACCTTTCACACATTAATAGTAAATTTTATACTTTTTCAAAGTGGGCTAGTGGCGCTTTTAATTTTATTACCCCTTCTTATGAGAAACTTTATTTAATGCTCTTTTCATTTAGTGCATAGGATAACTTTTTCATATCCGTTGTTAGTCTTTTGTATTGGATACTGTGTTGATGGTATGCCTTTTCTATTGACCATTTTTTCTGGTCTTTGGAGTTATAGGTTGCTGTAGATGAATTGTGTTGTCTTTTCAATATTTAATCTCTTGAATTTATCTTGGTGGTTTATTGAAGCATTATGCTTGTTTCTCTATTTATTCTTCATTGTGTATGGCTGCTCATTGCTAACCAAGTTCTGCTCGTTGATCTTCCTCCTCTACAAGTCTCTTGAGCATATATGGCAAGATATGAAAATAGATGACAAAATACTTAGCCGTTTATATTCTTACTCAAACTTAAGATGCTAAATTAGGAATGAAATTTCGATTCTTTTAAAATTTTTATTTAATTTGAAAATAAAGTAAGCAACTAATTAACTTAACTAAAATACTTGCAAGATGAAGGCAATATAAGTAAAATTTCTTTTTCTTTATCATGAATCAGTTTTATCATGAATCATTTTTCTTTATCATGAATCAGTGATAAATATAAAAATTTTGTTGTGAAAGTATACTAAATGCGTTGTGCCAAATATGACCAATAATATTCATTACCTTTACTAGAGATGCTATAAAGAATATTGATTAATCTATAATCTGATTAGTTTTGAAGACCGGCTAGGCAGGAAAGATACTAGCACCCTCTAGAGTTTCCTCTTCTCCCTCCACCTGTGGGCTAACATCTCATATCAAAACCTAAAACTATAAATCAAATTAGAGGCTTTAGTTTGTCACTCTATCGTCCTCTAACTCTATGTTCTTTAAAATATATTTTCTTATTTATTTGCATTGAAACCCATAAACTACATTCTCATTCATGAAATCAATATGTGATTCAAACCATTTGTTGACTGACACAAAACCATCTTGGATTTTACATGTTCTCACAATAAGTATTAACATCTTAATTGACCAAATAAAGAAGTAAATGAAGTGCAAGGTCTTGCAAGGTCTTGAATTCTTCCAACATTGAAGTCTAAAATTCTTCCAACATTGAAGCCTAATACTTCACATAATTCCTTTAAATATTTAATCACTTATCATTTCAAGAAAAAAGATAAACAAAACTACTCAGAATTCACGGAGAAAATATAACCACAAAAGAGTTTAAAAGTAGAAATCATGCACATAAACAAAAAATATAAATTAAAAATCAAGTGTAGTCACAAAGATAAACACTTATCTAAAATTATCTCCACCAAATGAAATGTCTTGAAGTTCCTTATGTCTTGAAGTTCCTTTGAATTCTCTTCCTTCTATCACAATACAAAATAATACTCAAAATAAAATAAAGATGGGTGGCGGCGGCGACGATAAGTGGTAACGGCGGTAATGTGAACTTTTGGTGGGTGGTTGCTGGCCTCCTCGCCTGGATAATCTAAGTGTTTTCTTGTATAAATCGAAGAGGTGTCTTGGTGTCTCTTCAAAAAGGTGTCTCTATTCAATGAATCTTCTAGAAATTGTCTTCTCATAAGCAAATTGAATGAATTTTTGTATCCATGGGTTAGTTCCTACGTTTTTATCAAGGGTTGTTTCAAACACCTTTTCAAAATTCCACTCCAATTAATATTTTTTCAAATAACTAACTTAGTCGCGGAGTCTCTCGCGCTTAGGCACTGATCTGGGTGCTTAGGCGCCCCAGTTCATTTTGCACATTTCTTCATTTTTGCTCCAAATTTGACCCTTTTTCACTCCTTTTAGCATTTTCCATCCATTTGATTGTACCTACAAGAAAAAGACAAAAATATCTTTCATTAAAGCGCAATATCTCAAAAATAGGTATAATAATGTGTATAAAAATAATATATATTTTAGGTGTATCAAAATCCCCAAACTTAAGATGTTACTTGTCCTCAAGTGACCTTTCAATCTTGAAAAACCAATATAAGTAGATAATGTATATGAGTTTCTTTAGGAGTTACAAAATTTAGATTTAGAAATATAGGATTTAGAAATGCTCCCCAGTCGTCCAATTTAGAAAAAATATTAGTAAATGAGACCAACTTAAAGTTTAGAAATTTTTAATGTTAAGAAATATGAAAATATGAGTTCCTATCTAATTCAAAAATATTTCAGAAATATTGTAAAATTTCTAAATATAAAATTTAGGTCTTTTATTATCTTTACTTAAAAATTTTTATTTAACATAATTTTATTTACTATATTATATCCTTAAGCTTATGAGTTTCTCAAGTTTTATACTTTAAAAAGATCAGATGCAGAACCAATTTTTGATTAGACACTAATCCTCAAGCTTCTCCTCCTTTTTCTTTTTTTTTCTTTTTCTTTTTATTTTTTTTTCAGGCAAGGATTACTATATCTAGATAGACCTTTAATGGTTTTGAATTCCACACTTCCTTTCTTAAAGCAAAGAGTTGATAATTTTCTTTTACTTAAAAAACATGATAATAGTTTTGAAAATTAATTTCAATAAAAGAAATTTAATTTTTGAAAATAAAAGGTCTAAATTTCTAAATTTTTCAAAAATACAGTTTTTCGTACTAATGTAATTACACTATATTTAGCATTTTTCACACTAAAAATTTTTAACTATAAGTTTTTCTTAATTACTATAAATTTAAACTAAATTCTCTTACTCATTTCTAAAATCACAATTTTAGTTCCCTAAAAAAACTTCATATACATAATCATTTTTCAAATCAAAATAAAATTTATTTTAAATACATTTGAGAACAAATAAACTTTTAAGTTTCTTTAAAAAGTTAGAACAAATAAACTTTTAAGTTTCTTTAAAATTTTTCATCCCCCCTAAACTTAAAATTTTTTAATAGAAATAAAATATTTTAGCATTAGGAATGAAAACAGGAATGAAAACTAACTATAACATGCTTGCAAGAATTTTTATATCATAAATATACAAGTACAAAAAATTAAAAACAGGAGAAACAAATTAAATTGATCAAATTTTAATTCTTAACATATAGAGATTCATTAGATTTCTATGCAGTGGAGTATAACTGAAAAGCAAATAAGCACACTAACAAACAAACACAATTACAATATAAAGAAAAATAACTGGTAGTAATATGAAAATTTTAAACATGCAGTTTTAAGTAACAAGTTAGCTAAATTCTAAACCTTTCTAAGATTCCAGAATTAAGTTCATTAAACACTTACTAAATACAACTTAAATACAAAAAAACAGCACAATAAACACAATTACTACCACTAAAACATACTAACTACACACAAAAATCCAAATACATTACAGTAGTGTACTAAACAAAACACAACAACTAAAATTAACAATCTCAACAATAATCTCAACAATCTCAACTTCTCACTATAAACAACAAAGTACAAAATACCTGTACCATCAAAAGTTCATAACAATACATAAACAGAAAACAGAACTTCAAATCTAACTAAGCATCATCTTCCTCATCACTATCATCACTACACCAAACAGCAGTAGGCTCATATGATGGATATCTAGGGTAATGAGGAAATACTACATCTTAGTTACCTCTATTGAGATGCTCCATTGCTGTGTTGTACTCCTCCTCATAATCACTTCTTCTTTTCATATACCCATCCATATGCTCAACAAAATGCTCTAAATTTGCCACTTTTTTATTGGTATAAATAACATTATTCAATAGTCTTTCCTTAAGCTGTGACTGAGTATCAGAACCAGAACTCTGACCTCGTGGTGTAGAAGCATGTGAAGTAGAGGCAGAAGAACTACCGAAGAATCCACCATTCAAAACAAAAAGAGAATGATGTGAATAAATCTTCACATTTACACTGGTAATGGGCTTCAGTGGCTGTAGGATCTCCTATATCTCCTCCCAACTATCATATCTAACACCATCCTGCTCACATAACAAAAAGATCAAGAATGCAAATCTCAAACCTTCGGTAGTAGCAACAATGACATAATAATTAATAACTCCATAAATCAATTCTCCAATGTCAATCGGCTTGGATTGCTGAATACAGTAGTTCAGGGTTGCTCTCTCTTGAGTCACTTCACTCAGATAATTTGTAGGAAGTAGACAAGCAGAAATAAAATAATGTCATGCTTTGGCATTGTCATCCAACTTTGAGATAGAAAAATTCATTCTTCTTTCATTTTTAATCTTCCATAATCCTGTCCCATCAGTTAAAAATGATATAATCTCATCTAACTCCTTCTCAGTAGGACTATAGTTTGCATGAAAAGACAAAGTACTAGGAGGCAGATGGTAAAACTGATTAATTACCTCAAGAGAAAATGGTACTATCTTCCCCTGCACTATGACTCCTTCTTCATTAGCCTCCGTGAGGTTTGCATAGAACTCTCGCACAACAAAGATCATGAAGACAACAGAAAAATAACAAAACCACTCCCACTGGTGGCTAACAATCAACTCCTCCACAACTCCTCCTGAACTGTTGAAACATCGCTCGACAATCAGTTTCCCTGTATGTAAAGCATCACTGTATCGATTCTGAGCTGTCAAACTAAAAAAATTACTCGAATCAAATGAAGATTTTCCTTTACATCTTTTCTTCTTAGTGCCATTTTCTAAGAAATTGTATAAAATTCAAAATAAATCCCACAATCAACTCCAAATCATAAAACATAACTCTTAAAAGCTTAAACTAACAATTCTATGCGTTTTCCATCAATTTTTCCAAAAATTTCACCATGAATAGTGATTTTCGAGTAGATTATGAATGTGCTCAAAATACATGGTGAAAATCACAAATTTTTGCATAGAAGTGAAGCTCTTACCTCAAGAAGATTAAATCTAACAAATTTGGCTTGAATCCACCAATAAATCTTCAAAACAAGTGATGCCCTAGCCTAGAAATCGTGAAAAACTGAAGGTAGAAGATGAAGTTGGGGAAAAAATGGAGATTTTTGGACCCAAAATTCACTTAAAGCCGTTCGCAAACCGGTTTTCATGAACCGGCGCGTAAGCGCGAAGGGTTCAACGCTTAGGTGCCAGTCTATTAGTTTAGTCAGTGCTTAAGCGCGGGATTTGGCGCTTAGGCACTAGTGCACAAATTTTGATTTTCTCCATTTAAGTGAAATGCACTCTAGCCTAAGTCAACCAACCCTCTATGGTCTCAAAAACATTCTATATACTATTTTCTTCCATCTTGCTTTTTTCTAACTCAAAATTTCACCAATTTAGGCTAATTTGATTCACTACAAAATACATAAAATTTTTCACAAACAAAACATTTACATTCATTCACAAACGATTACAAACATAAATACATAAATTCTCAATCCAAATAGTCTTGGAAGAGAAAATTCCTAACACATACTCTAAACAAACTTAACACATAAAACACTTTAAAAACACTTTAAAACACTCCTAACATTAACAAACAACATTAAGCACTCAAAACACTAAACAAAGAACTTAATCACGAACTTAATTCTACTCTCTAGTTGATGAAAAAAATTCTGGCCTATCGTTAGTTTCTTCTTCAGCATTTGGAATGTATATCTAAAAGAACGGATGATGGTTAATAACTCTGGTTGAATCTTCTTCAATCCATTTGTTCTTTAGATCCATGCCTTATCTGCTTCTTCTACAAAACTCGTATGGCTAAACTGCATCTTTAGTTGTCATCCCATATGATCCAGATGTGCGTTAACTTCCATCACCTTGCTTCTATTGAAGCTACGTTAGCCTCAATCCTAGTGATCTTCTCCGTTATTCCTTCAATACTAATGGCTAGAAAACTGCTATACATTTCTTGCGCACTCTGACTAATAAAATTCTTTCTCATTACTTCCTCCTTCTTAAAATCACTTTCCCAAGATGAAATTTTTCCAAGATTCTCTATTTTTTACTTAGAATTCAGGGTTAAATGAAGGTGTGGTGAGATTTCTACTCATACCCCCTTTATTTATAGACATAAAACTCCGCCATAACTCCTAGGCACATCTTAGAACTGCTCTTACATGTTCAAGCCAACCAATTTGCAGTTTAGAGCTTCTAGAAATCAAATTTTCACATGTTTTTTAACTGTCGCGCTTAAGCGCTAGTGCTCAATTTAGCACAAGTCAACTTAATGTCCAAATATTCGTTCTAACATGTCTAAGTCATTTTTAAAGGTCTTAAAATTATTACTAAAGGTCTTAAAATTATTACTAAAAATTATTACTAACTTAAAATAAAATCAAAGTACTACCAGAATTTTCTAAATCACACACAACAACATAACAATAAAAAAATACACAGATAACTATAGGGTGCCTCCCACAGAGCGATTGGTTTTACGTTGTCAGCCCGACGTAACCAGTGCTTATTCTGATTGACCCAACATCAGAAAATCATTTAATTTAAGTTGGTCACCTAAAAAGTAGGGTTTCAGCATGCGACCATTCAATTTGAATATTTTATCAGTCTTAGGATCTTTAGTATCCACAGCTCCACAAGGCAAACTTTCATCACAACAAATGAGCCCATCCACCTAGACTTAAGTTTGCCTGGAAATAATCTTAACCTTACATTATAAAAAAAAAAACTTGTTGCACTGGCTGGAATATTTTAGTCAGAATCCTTCGATCATGCCACATCTTCATCTTTTCTTTATAAATATTAAAACTTTCGTAAGATTCATTCCATATTTTTTCAAGCTCATTTAATTGCAATAATCTTTTCTCACCAGCATCTTTCAAATTATAATTAAATTCCTTAATTTCCTAATATGCTTTATGCTTAAGTTCAACTAGTAAGTGACACACTTTCTCAAATATTAGCTTATATGTGGACATTCTAATAGGAGTTCTGTATGCATGTTGACCTCACTTTTGGTTGAGGTCTAGAAATTTCTTTAGTAGCCTAGGTCTAGCCATAGGATTTTCCTATAGACTAGTCTTAGAAAACTAGAAAAGGTACCCTCACCATTAGAAACTA
>NW_018241283.1:315143-315573 GCF_001263595.1 Phalaenopsis equestris
AAACCTCCTCCAAAATATCCAAAACTCTTCTCTAAGCACAGAGAAGAAGGGCTCCACCATTAATTGCCCTCAAAGCCTCCTCTGTGAGTTCAATTTTGAGCTCAAAATCGAGCTCAAAATCAGGGCACTACTCCAAACTCCACCAAAATCAAATTAACCTTGCACACACCTTCACAAGGCTAAAGAAGAAGCTTTCCCATCAAACTTCCCTCCCCCAAGCTCTCATTTGTTGTGGAGGATAAGGCCTAACCCCATTTTTGGGATTTCTAAACAAAACTCAAAGGAAGTCCAATTGGTGCTTATAGAAGCTTTGTTGGACCTCAACAAATATTTCACAAGCATCCAATTGAGGCCACACCTCTTGACAAAGGTAAAGGCCATTTTTTTTAAATTCAAGCTCGGTTTCATGTATTGTGAAGAAAACTTACAA
>NW_018241284.1:0-531 GCF_001263595.1 Phalaenopsis equestris
GGATTTAGGGTCTGTTTGGGGGCAGCTGTATTGTATTAAACATTAAGGACTCGAATTGTTATTGTATTAAACGGACTCTTTCTCAGTAAGAAAGGCTAAACAATTAAGCATTAGCTTTTCGCTTATTATGGTTCTGTTAATTACTTGTGCTTATTGGAATAATAAAATTTGTGGCCTAATTAAGCATGGTTAAAGTTGTTAAGGACTCGAATTGATGTTAAATTTACTTCTATTTTTTTCTTACATAAAAATACCTTCAAAATCATCATTTATTATATTGAATGCAATAATGCCAAAAACTTCAAATTTTATGCAATAAAAGTGGCATAGTTGGCTATGGGTCTGTTTTGTGCAACTGCAGCTTATTAAAAATCAACTGAATAATAATTTAATGCTCAAAACTATTGTAATTTTTTTTTAAAGTTAGACCGCAACCAGAGATCTACAAGAAAATATCAACTGAAGGGTTTCAGATAGTACTTTATGTGGTGACTATAACTGCCTTGGGATATCATAAATCTAAATTTAAAG
>NW_018241285.1:0-644 GCF_001263595.1 Phalaenopsis equestris
CTGCCAGTTGGGTCCTCTCTCAACGACGAGTTATCGGACAAGCAGATACTACAGATGGAATTTTCCAGTACGCAGCGCTGGGAAATTTAGTTCGACGGTGATTCATCAGCCAGGAAAAACAAGGGATCAGGCACAGTTATACCAGGCAAGGCAGGGATCGGTTTGATCTTTATTACGCCAGAAAAGGGTATGTTAAGGTTTTTGTACCACCTAATGGAGCCATGTACCAACAATGAAGCAGAATATGAAGCCTTAATCATCGGATTGGAATTAGTAATTTCGATGGATATAACGAACATTGACATTTATGGTGACTCTCAACTTGTCATCCAGCGAATCTTCAGACAATATAGAATTCTAAAACCAAGATTAGCAGAATACCATATGTACGCGATGAAGCTCCTGGAGCAGATACCTTAGGTGACTTTCTACCGGATTCCTCGGGGAGATAATTCTCATGTCGACGCTTTAGCAAAACTCGCTAAGGAAATGGTGTGTCCCCCGGAGGATTCCATCGAAGTCACGGTGCAAGGAAGACGAGTATTATCTCGAAAACCCTTCACAACCTTGGAAAAGAAGAAATTGTGAATACAATTGCAGACGTCAACAAAGATTGGCGCAAACTATTAATAGAATATTTGCAT
>NW_018241286.1:0-1716 GCF_001263595.1 Phalaenopsis equestris
TCTTGATCTACTTAGTCCGAAAGGTTTTTAAACCAGAACCAGAAGACTCTTGTCAACACCACAAATTACATCATCCAAGAAATCCTTGTAGATCAAAACATAATATGTTTTATGTTGTATTTCGTGATCTTTATTATTTAAAACTTCATTAAGTTTTAATGATTTTAATTGGATTTTAAAAGTTGAAATATTTTAGGTTGTTTATGATTTATTAACTAATTAAATTTAGTTATTTTGTCATTTATTTTATTTTGAATGATTCGATTTATTGTTATAGAATGGCTTAAGTTCAATTTAGGTAGAACCTAAGGTTTGATGTTACTTAGATTTAATTTAGGTAGAATTTAAAGTATAAAGTGACTTAGGTTCAATTTAAGTAGAACCAACTGTACAAGATAATTTAGGTTCAATATTGGTAGAACCTCAGATTTAGTCAAGTCTAAAGATGTTAGACTTAGGATTTAGGTTTAATGTTATTTGAATCTAAGAGAGGATGGTTAAGTCTAATGGGAGTTAGACTTAAGTTTTAGGTCGAAGTAGGTTGGACTTAAGAAATTTAGATAATTTAAGATAGGTTAGACTTAGATTTTAGGTCAAGTACTGATGCGGGGGATAGATTTAGTGTGAGAATTTTGCAAATAAGTTTCAATATTATAAAATTACACACGACAGATATATAATAAATATGCAATATAATCTCAACAAAAATACTTTTTATGAAAATATTTTATCTTCTTAAACTCTTTTTAAACTGCCAAATTCCTTTTAAAATCAACACTTGTAATAAATAGCTCTAATGGAGTCCTAAATATCGATCCCACAAAAAAGTTGGAGAATCCTAAAATTTAGTTATGAAAATTATTTTATAATCTAAAAATACAAAAATAAAGTAAAGTAAAGTTCGAAGTTTGAAAATTAACTACTCAAGTGAATGCTAATTAAAATGCAGATGTAAGATAACATAAATTAAACTAAACTAAATATTGAACTGTCAAAAGTAAAATTACAAAAATTTAACAATGTTTTTGTTGTGGAGGAAAGTTCAAATTTAAGAAAGCATCACTCCCCTTTACAATGAATATATGGATTGTGAAGAAATCAAAATCTTTTGAAAACATATATAAAAATTATTTTGTGTCAAATAGGAGCAATCTTATTCTATACCCTCTTCCGAGTACTATAAAGAACATTGACTAATCTAGAGTTTGGTCCCTAATTCCGTGGTTAGGCCGAGAGGATACCAGATTCCACTCAAGAGATCCCACTTGTCCCTCACCTGAGGGCTAACAATCTCACATTAGTTTCCAATCAACTGGACCAAATTGGGGATTTTAATCTGTCACCTTAAAATCTTCAATTCGGCATCCAACAAAGTATAATTTCTTATTTATTTGCACCCAATCACATTAATGACATACTCTCCCATGAAATCAAATATCATTCTCCCTATGTTATAGAAATCGTATCTCATTTAGTAACATATATCTCTCGACATGTTTTAACATTTCAATTGCCCACATCAAAAGGTAAATGAAGATCAAAGTTCAAATCATCACAAATTATTAAGATATAAAACTGTAGAAAACAAAATCTATTTTTCACAAAACCATATCTCAAAGTAGGGAGAAGGATAAAGGAGACTACTCAAAACATAGATTTCATATATAAAAAGAAGTTTACGAAACAAAAGAAATAAAAATACAACTTATCTCATAA
>NW_018241287.1:0-2044 GCF_001263595.1 Phalaenopsis equestris
AAATGGGACGCGGTGAAAGAATGTTAACTATTTTAATATTATCAGAAGTAAAGATATACAAAAGTAATAACTAAAATAAATAAAGAACAATAAATTTGTTCTATTTCATGAATAAAAGTTCCAGAACTAAAGAAAACTAGCTGAAAAGAAACTGAAAGGACGATAGACAAATAACCACTTAGACCCAAAAAAAATACTAATGTAAAAACTGAAAATACATACAAGTAAATTTAATGCTAGAAACTCTGATCCGATGGAGACGGTTTTCTGAGTGACCGAGTGCAACCTGCTACATAAAAAAATATTGAGTGAGTTTGACAAATCAAATTTAGTAAATAACTATTATTTATTAAAGCGTAAACCGTAAGGAACTGGGGCATGCAGTATGATCAACATTATGGGATAACATTCTACACTTACAACAACAACAACAACAATAACAACAAGCCTTTATCCCACTAAGTGGGGTTGGCTACATGAGTCATTTTTCTTCATTGCATCTTATTGAGTGTCATATTTTCATTTTATTCTAATGGATTAAGATCATGTTTTATATAATATGTCTTAATCCTTTTAGGCCTACCTTTGCCTTTCTTAAGATAAGTTTAATATGAAACATCTACTCTTCTAACCGGATCATTAGATGGTTGACGTTCAATGTGACCAAACCATCTGAGACAATTCTCTCTAATATAGCCTGCCACTGGAGCTACACCAACCCTATCACAGATATATTCATTTTGCATTTTGTCTTGGTGTCAAGCCACCCATCCTCCTAAGCATTCTTATTTTAGCAACACTTAACTTTGTTTAATGCTTTTCTTTAAAGGTCAACAATTTGCACCATAGAGCATTGCTTGTCTTACCACCATCTTATAAAATTTTTCTTAAAGTAAAAGCGGTAGTTTTCTATCGCACAATAGGGTCGATGCATTCCTCCACTTCAACCAACCAACTTGAATTCTACTAATAACATTCCCATCTATATCACCATGCTAATATAATTTGTAAAGGGGTATCGAATGCTTATGATTATGAATATGAAAGGCTTAAACTCATGCACTTCCATGTAAATATTTATATCACAAACACAGGCGTGCTTGCACATATAAATATTCATGATCTTTTAATACTACATGATAATATATAAGTGCAATATATGCATACTCATATATAATTATATTTATATATATTCAGTTTCCTACGACACTCTGAAATATGGAAATGTAGACGTTAATGTCATGAAAATTCAATGATTTATTTGAGGATCTGCCCTTTCAGCTAGTCACAAGGGTAATATTAAAATAATGCTTTTATAATATCAACTATATTTCATATACCATAGTCAAAACACATGAATATAACATGTCCACCGATATTTATACATAATTATGAATTTTTAATAATGAGATTCAATACATTAAAGACAAATAAATATCTAATTAAACATGAGTTTTTGCAGCAATAAAAGAAGACTGAGTACTCATTAAATGCGTCATGAACAAGAAACACAATTTTTTACAATTATAGTAATAGGATTTAAACGGGCATGACTGACAAACCTATATATAGCTAAGAATCTAATACAAATAACAAAGATAATGCCCCTAATGACTAAAAGTATGTTTATCTCCTAATAAATAACAATTACTTACCTTACGATGAGCATTAAACTCCAAATTTATTAATGATTCAATTGGTGTTGACTAGCAAGTACTGCATAAATTAGAATTCATAATAAAAATCATTATGCAAATAACAACAGTAAACTTAATTATTTATTTAGGTATGACATATTTGTTATTTATTGTTATTGTTATCATTATGATTATACATAGGTACATGTACATATAATTAATCATTATTATTACATTTTTGAAAAAAAAATAAATAAAAAGAAAATTTGAAAGAAGAGAAGGGGCTAACTACGCTTGATCGGCCAAGGAAGGAGCAAGAGAGTAATTCGGCTTTCAACAAATGCTATTAGGCAAGGCATGAAGAGGAAAGGGTTGCGTCTAGGGTTTGGGAGGATAGGTTTCTTGAT
>NW_018241288.1:0-614 GCF_001263595.1 Phalaenopsis equestris
CTCGTCATTCACGAACAGCTCGTGTTAGACTCGTTCGTTTAGAAACGAACACAAGCACTGACTTCACGAACAATTTCGAATACGAGCTTATTTCAAACGAACTAAATTTCGAACGAACTGAACACAAACACAAGTTCTATTTGTTTGTATTCGCTTCGTTTACACCGCTACATACCACTCAATTATTATGTATTTACATATCTAATATTAAAATTTCAATTTTTACATATATATATATATGCCATTTTTGCATGAAAACATATATGCCACTTTTGCATGAAAACAATATATTTCACTAATAAATACATAAATATCTAAGAATCTAAAAAAAATATGATTCTTTTGTCTCTTGTGTAAATCTTCAACTTTGTTATTTCCTTTTTTTAATCTTCAGACAAAACTGCAAACAAAAAACTCCCAAAAAATAATTTTTTTTTTTTACAAGAATACCTTTTTCCGGCGACGGAGACGGCGGCGGCAGCGGAGACGGCGGCGACAGCCCCATCCTCTCCTTCCTCAGCCGGAGATCACTGAGCAGCTTCTGCGTAAAGTCCGATCTCCTCTCCATCTCTCTCTCTATCTCTTCTCCTTCGAAGAAAACAAAAGAGGAAGAG
>NW_018241289.1:0-598 GCF_001263595.1 Phalaenopsis equestris
CTAAGAAGTCCGAACTGGTTTTGTTGATCTCGTAGCTGAACGCCAATACATGCGGTGTGCTTGCTCGACACACCTCACTTATTGTGGTTCCATTTGTTGAGCTCACTTTTGGTTGGGGTCTAGTTTCCTCCTTAGAAGCCTAAGGTCTAGCCATAGGACTTTCCTATTGACTCTTCCTAGGGAACTAGAAAAGGAGCCCTCACCATTAAAGACTCTAAACCTTTTTTTGCTCAACTTGAAGTTGCACATATTGGTACTACCCTCTAGCACTTACTTTTACTCACATCCACTCATAGACCTAAACCTAAATTTCTTGACTTCGATCCCTTGATCCATTGAGAGACTCATGTAGATGGTCCCTTAGACCCACTAGCCCTAAGCTAAGGTCCAGCCCATACCAGTACATGAAGGACCCAAAGTAGAAGATTTCATTGGTCCATGGCTCAAACAAGGTGGCTTGCACCTCATTTTCACCAAAATGCCTAACTTAGCTTTTTTGCCCCAAATCTACCCAATTTACCAAAACACCCCCAAATCCCAAATTTGACCAAAACCCAAATTAACCAAAATACCAAAATTTGTCCAATAATCATTTCAA
>NW_018241290.1:0-291 GCF_001263595.1 Phalaenopsis equestris
TACTTTGATTTTGATATTCCTCTGTTTGAGTTCCCATTCTGTGATCTCTCTATAGAATCAACATTTAGTGTTGAACTTGAACCTGAGATCTCGCCAAAATTTTTCATGCGCACCTCTTCAATCAAAATCAAATCACGAATATTATCTTATTTCAGTTTAGATTTATCTGTAGAATTAATAACAACCATCTTCATGACTTCCAGCTATTTGACAATGAGACCAACAATATCAGTGCACATATCTTATCATCAAATTTAATTTCAACAGACGATAATTGATTTGTAATAGTAT
>NW_018241291.1:0-813 GCF_001263595.1 Phalaenopsis equestris
CAACCCATATTTTCATTTTTATCAAATTTTCAATGATTTAATCATTGCATGCACAAATACATCGATTTGGTAACTCACAAATTTTCATATGGGTGCTGTGTTATAAATAGCGATGTTTCAGGTGCTATGTATGTAATTGTTCCTTTTCTTTTCCCACACGCATCAAAATGCACACACCGCATGTACAAGGCGACCCAGAACCTCTTGGTTGAAAGACACAACTCTCAACCACGAAGTCAAAGTGGCTTGCATAATTTTATAAACCAAGCATATTGTCACCTCCCAAAAGAGCACTTATGGGTGGTGGGCAGCCCAGGACTTAAATACTGCTTTTCGGCCCTACACCTAGCCAATGTGGGACTATTTGTCCGTGACATTCTCCTCCACCCAATCACGTGACGCCCTCGTCACGGATCGGCTCCACCGAGGGTCCCACTGGACCATGGAGAGTCCACACACATGGTAGGCAGTAATCTGCTCTGATACCACTTGTCACCTCCCAAAAGAGCCCTTATGGGTGGTGGGCAGCCCAGGACTTAAATACTGCTTTTCGGCTAATTAGTAGTACAACAGCTAATTGTCACCTCCCAAAAGAGTTCTTATGGGTGGTGGGCAGCCCAGGACTTAAATACTGTTTTTTGGCCATACACCTAGTCGATGTGGGGCTATTTGTCTGTGACATTCTCCTCTGCCCAATCACGTGACGCTCACATCAAGGATCGCCTCCCCCGAGGGTCCCACTGGACCATGGAGAGTCCACACACATGGCAGGCAGTAGTCTACTCTGATACCACTTGTCACCTCCCAAAAGAG
>NW_018241292.1:0-1864 GCF_001263595.1 Phalaenopsis equestris
TTTTTAACAAAACATCTTCTAAACTATCATTGACGGGTCATCAATAAATTTTTATCGTCTAGTATGAATCTCAATGTATTTTTTAAGTAATGAATATTTCTGATTCAAATTTAAGATCATAAAGGGTCCCAAATTTTAGCAAGTGTATAATCAAGCTGACTGTCTCTACAAGATGAACCTGATGATACCTAAGTTTTTTCGATTTGAGTCCAACAAACTCAGATGAAGCCATTAAAGCACTTTTGAAAGTTTTGAATAATCAATTGAATGTTTAAAATGAATTTTAAAGTTGACATACTTATATTTAAATTGAGCGTATTAACGAGAGGAATCTAATAAATTAACACTCACTTAATTTTGAGGTCATTAAGACCCTCAAATTATTAAAAATCTCCTATGATCAAGGGAGATTTATGTGGGTCGCTCGATCAGGTGGTTGGAAAAGTTATTCTCCAATAAACTAAAATGCCCCTAACCTAAAGGCTTTAAATAGACTTTTCTCTTCACTTGAGGAGCGAGGAGAAGAGAAGGAATTTCAAAACCCATTCTAGACTGAAAACCCGATAATAACTTCTACTCTATGGTCGTCAACCATCTCCTATCTATTGTCGTCAACCACCACCCGTCAATTACCAAGGACCAAACAGGCTGTCCTTGCTTGTCGACGTTGGCAACCCCTGCTTGCTAATATTATGTCCCCAATACAGTTATAATGTATAACACCATATTGAAGACCCAACTATTCCAATATCCGTCGACCATCACCACTTGCCATCATCGACCACCAGCCACAATTTCCAATATTCGTTGACCATCACCACTTGCCATCATCGACCACCAGCCACAAATAAGCAATGCTTACGACCATCATAGCCAAAATATGGTAGTTGTACCTAATATATGTATCTTTATTTACGCTCTATGCTCACAATTGTAATGTCTAGCGTAAAATTGCACTTCCATTATGAGAAAAGGGTTCCAACCACCAACTACAACTTATGCGACCCACTACCACTACAAGTTTCAACTATGACATTTGCGACCAACTAACATTATTGTAGCTCCCAATTATGACCTATATGACCAACTGCTACTACAATTTTTAATTATGACTTTTGTGATCAATTGACACTATTATTGCAATCCCAAATAAGGTCTTTGTGGCCAATTACTACTACATATTCTAATTGTAGCATCTGTGACCAACTGATGGTGTTACAATCACCAACTATGATCTATGTGGCCATGTGATATTGCAGTCATCAATTACTGTCTATATGACCAACTCCTACTATAAATTCTAAGTACAAATTCAATATCCAACTAACATTATTGTAGTTAATAACTATAGTCTATGTGGTCAATTGACTCTATTGCATTCACCAACTACGATACATGTGGCCAACTTATGATATTGCAGCCACCAATTACAACATATATGATAACTATTGCAATAAATTCTAACTACAACATCTATGACTAATTAGTATTATTTCAGTCACCAACTATCACTTATGTGACCAACTAACGTTATTGTAGTCTTGAACAACGGTCTATACGATCAACTAACAATATTGTAGTTACAATTACAACATATGCGACCAACTATTATTGCTACAACTTCTAAGTACAACTTCTGTGGCCAACCAATAGTATTACAATCACCAATTTCAACCTATATGACCAGCAACTACTACAGCTTCCAACAACGGCCTCTGTGACCAATGACACAATTGCAGTTATTATAGTTGAACTACTATTGTACATTTGTAATATCAAAATTGCAATTTTATATTTTTCAATGCATGCGAATAGTGGACTTATATACTCACAAACACAGTAGATTACTTTGGACTAAGTTATA
>NW_018241293.1:0-227 GCF_001263595.1 Phalaenopsis equestris
ACACATCTTTTAGGCATTGGTACAATCCTGTTGTAAAAACTAAGCCCTAAACTTGCCTTAGGATTCCGAGGTTGTCATTCGTCATGACCTAAATCCTCACATCTTCAAGGTTATTTGTGCTGATTGCTTCACACAAATGAAAATTGCAGGATGAAACATCTAAATAATTTCTCCTAAATTGAAGCCAAATAATAAGATAGCTTAGGAAGTCACCGAAGTTCTCCTTC
>NW_018241293.1:756-1035 GCF_001263595.1 Phalaenopsis equestris
TAACTTACTAAATATGGACATCATACATCTCTATAATGTTGCAGGTGCATTATATAATCCGAAAGGCATTCTTCGTAAAGCAAAATTTCCAAAAGGACTAATAAATGTTGTATTTTCTTGATCCTCAGAAGCAATAGGACTTTGATGGTAGCTAGTATATCCATCTAGAAAAAAAAAATATTTGTGCCCAGCAAGTTTATCCCCTAATATTTGGTCTAGGAATTGTAAAGGGAAGTGATCTTTCCTAGTGGCAGGGGGGTATTTTTTATAATCAAAGAA
>NW_018241293.1:1154-1778 GCF_001263595.1 Phalaenopsis equestris
CCAAGCACTGTCCAAAATAGGATATATATAACGAAATTGCATCCAACCATTTCAAAATTTCCTTTTTGACTACTTCTTTCATCATTGGGTTCAATCTCCTTTGTGGATCAACTCTTGGTTTATATTATTCATCCCGTATAATTCTATGCATGCAGATTGAAGGTGTGATTCCTTTAATATCAGCTAAGGTCCAAACAAAAGCTTTCTTATATCTTGTTAATGTATCCAAAAGTCTTAGTCTTTGCTCTTGCAAATCACTTGCAAATCAATTAACTTTGAAGATATAATAATAGGTAATGTAGATGAGTTTCCCAGAAACAAATAATTCAAGTGGTTAGGAAATATTTTCCACTCAAGTTCAGGTGGTTTTATAATTGATAGAACTAGATTTTTATCAGCATTTCTTATAATATCCTTCATCTCAAATCTTTCCTGAACATAATCTAATTCTTCATTTTCTATTTCGTCTAAAATAACTTCATGTTTGTATTTAAAATCTTTTTTTTCTTCAAAATATTATTTAAAATGCTCTTTCAATAGATGTTCACTAATTTCCATGCGAAAACATTCATTGTCTCTTTCAACAGCAGGGTATTTCATAAATTTTGCAATGTTAAATTTTGC
>NW_018241293.1:1917-2292 GCF_001263595.1 Phalaenopsis equestris
TCATATCTAAAACAATAAAATCCACAGGAAAGATAAATTTATCAACTTTTACTAACACATCTTCTATAACTCCCTTAGGATAAGTAACTGAACGATCCACTAACTAAAGAGTTACAGAAGTAGGTGAGACTTCTCTTAATCCTAATTTTTAAAAATTGATAAAGGCATAATATTAATGCTAGCTCCCAAATCACATAAAGTTCTTCCATAAAATCTTTCACCGATAGCACACGGTATAGTGAAACTACCTGGATCTTTTAATTTTTCATGAAGCTTTTTCTGAATAATTGCACTACACTCTTCGCTAAGTGAAACAGTCTCATTATCAATGAACTTCCTTTTCTTGTTCAAAATATCTTTCATAAATTTCACATA
>NW_018241293.1:3372-13535 GCF_001263595.1 Phalaenopsis equestris
CTAAGTTTAGCAGTTTTGGATGGAGGGAAATATTTGGATAGAATTTTCTGTGAAAGTTCTCCCCAAGTTCTAATAGATCCAGGTGCTAACAAATTTAACCACATCTTAGCCTTATCCCAAAGTGAAAAAGGAAAAAATCTAAGTCTAACAACATCGTTCGAAACTCTGTCATATTTAAAGGTAGCACAAAGTTTTAAAAAACTAGCGAGGTGTAAATTAAGATCTTCAATTGGTGTACTTCCGAATTGATTATTTTGTGCCATTTGGATAATAGCAGGTTTGAGCTCAAATGAATTAGCAGCTACATCAGGATTTTGGATAGATAAGTGAATTTCATCTGCTCTATGCAGAGGTCTCAGTTGATGTTCATTTTCTATTCCTTGATTGTTCACATTGTTTTCCATTGTGTTAGGATTTCTAGGTTTCTTTTCTTAGTTTTCTAATTCTCCTAACAGTGCGTTCTAATTCTGAATCGTAGGGTATAAGATTTTCGGGTCCAAATTTACGCATACAATTGAAATCAGTACACAGAAAAATAGTTAACTAAATATGAAAATAAGTTGCAATTCAAGTAAAAGTTTTCTAATATTCCTAATTTGTCCATTACTCTGATTATGATTTTCTTAAAATCTAATTTTTACTCCCTGACAACAGCGCCAAAAACTTGACAGTGACTTTATGCATGCTCAAAAATACAAGAATTTGATACTGCTGCTAGAAGATTTAAATCCCCGACAACGGCACAAAAAACTTGACAATAGTTATAGATTTGATAAAGATGTGTATAAAATATTCAATAATTACAAAGTCACACTTATCAATGCAAGTATAAGTATCACTCAAGTAATACAGGGCTCAAGTAATAATACGTATCGCTTAAGTAATACAAGGCTCTAACGGAGTCTTGGATATCAATCCCATGGGGAGTAATACTAGAGGCTACGAACTTAAGATTTAGAAAATCAATACTTAATCACAACAACATAGTTCAAATTGCATATTTATCACTAATAGGCCTAATAGGTAAAAATGTAATTTTAATAAACTCTCAATCAATTAATTTTACTAATAAAGTTTCTAATGTGAAGTAAATTAGGAGCCAAAGTTTCAAAATAAACCTCATGAGAAAGCCACATATTTTGGCCAATAAAGCTAAGTTGATTCGTTGTATTGTGCCAAATAGGAGTACCTATTCTTTACCCTTTGGACCAAACATAAAGAACATTGACTAATCCTATGCTTGGTTACTGAATCTACGGTTAGGCTGGGAGGATACTGGCTCTCACTTCGGAGCTCCCACGTTCCCCTCGCCTGAGGGCTAACATCTACACTTCAGCACCCAAACGATAGGACTGAATTGGGGATTTTAGTCTGTCACTCTAAAATCTCCAATTCTATGTTTGATAATTTTTATTTCCTTATTTATTTGCACCCAACTTTTAAGGATATTGACCTCCCTAAATCTTGGATGTAATCCTCACTTTAGTTGTAAAACTCAACATATTTTAACAAATAAATTGGCCAGATTGAAAGTAAATTATTAAAGTGAAAAGATCATCACAACTTCTTTAACATTCTCATGGCACAACCAATTCAAATGAACATTTCACAAAATCTCAAGACTAGGAGAAAGACAGAGAAAACTACTCAGAACTCATGGAGAAGATACGACAAAACTTGGATTTTATATATAAAAGCAAAGCCATACAAACCATAATAAGAAAATACAACTTATCTCAAACTCCTCCCCAAGTAACTCCTTGAAGTTCCTCTGAATCTCTTCCTTTCTTTACGCACACATAATTCTCCTTCGAAGCAGTAAGGAGGAAGAAATCTCTCACTTTCCTTCCACTCTTACAATCTCTCGAAGAATTCCTCACAATACCTAACCCTAAATTACACTCCCCTGGACATCTGTAGACCTCTCGACACTCTCTGGACACTATGGACTCCCTTTTTTGGCCTCCAAAATGTTTCTCTTAAGGTTGTAGAAGAGTTTTCAAGAGTTGCCTAAGCGTCCCTTCAAAAATTGTCCACATTTAATGCATCTATTAAGAGAACCATTATTCTCGCCATTGACGACCTTAATGGCGCCATCGGCGGCCTTCTAAAATATTTAATTTTGGACTCTCGAGAAAAACCCGCCGTCCCGTCGGCACCCAAGATCAAATCTTCATATTTTGGTCCTTTTTGCTCCAAATTCGCTCATTTTGCATCTCTTTGCTCCAATGACCATAATTCAACATACCTGTAACAAAACATCAAAAATACCTTTCTTTAAAGTGCAATATCATCAAAATCAGTGTAAAATAGGAATGAAAATCTCAACATATTTTTCTTTGGTCAAATATCGATTACGACAACACCGAGAGTGAGGAACCAATCCTCGAGTGCCACGGTGCACCACTTGCCATCATCTTAGATCTTTCTAAAAAAGAAGAAACACCGGAAGATTTGCCTACGACATCTTTAGAAGAAGACATTACAAAAGTGAACTTAAGGATTGGGAAAGTATTACCCTAAAGGTCAGCTCCAACGGATAAAGGAAAGCAAATAGTAACTCGAGAAGAGCTACCTCCACCTCCGCCAACGGAAGAAACACATAGCCGAGTAAAGATTGGAGGATCATACAAATCATATTACAATTTACTAGCTCATCTTAGGAAGTTGCCAGCCAAATTAAGTATCTATGCTGCTCTAATCCTATCAAAGGAGATGAGAGAGTCTCTTGTTACAGCTTTGCTTGATCCAGAGATCTGCTTAGCTCAGTTGGCCAGCATCAGTTGGCCAGCACATCCTCCCTCGGATGAAGTTTGTCCATTGAAAGAATAGTTGGGGTTAACCTTTACAGATGAAGACTTGTTGCTCAGTACCGCCGATCATAGTTGTCCACTCTATATCTCCATTAAAATCAACAGATTTGTGTTGTTCAAAGTTTTGGCAGATCCTAGAGCATCCCTCAACTTGATGAGCCTACAAACATTGGCCTATTAGGACATTAAAGCTCAGGAGCTTATGACCGATAAAATGATGCTAAGAGGATTCAACCAAAAGAGAGAGAGAGAGAGAGAGCACTAGGATCAATTACATTACTTAGGAAAGTTGGAGAACTAGTAATAACCGGTAAATTCTATATTATCGACGCCAAGACCTCTTTCAATGCTCTATTGGGTTGACCATGGATTCACGAACACAACATGGTTCTGTCTTCTCTACACCAGTGCATACTACAAGGAAGGACAAGAACTTTACATCAAAGGAGATTTACAATCATTTTCAGCTCATGAAGTTGACATTCATGAAGATGCCACCTACTATGCACCTCTAAAGAAAATCGTCTTCTCTTGTGAAGTTGTGGCAAACAAAGTAGAAGATTTAGAGAAATCAAAAAGAGGAAGCCATTCCGCTCTGCTTCAACGATCTTCCACCACTCTTTTGCAGTGTGTCAGTGGGGGTTCTTTTAGTTCGCGTACCCGAGGTTAGGGCTGGGGACGTGGACGAAGATGAACCAACTTGATTGTTGAACGGGCTAGGCCGACCATCAACGTTAATATTGAAGAAAGTTTTGAAGATGAAATAATGATGACAAAATAGAAGAAATCACAGTACAAGATATCCTTAGAAGATGTGGAGAAAAGTGAATATGAGACAATGTATGATCGGATAAACCACTATGTGAACACCATGACCCTTAGTCCAATTAGCCCTCAAAAGGTCAAGAGCTTAAAGGTCAAGGAGGTCTATAGCTCTAGTTCAAAGCTGAAAAAATTTTATTGTGCTTCTACTTCTACTATTCTTGAAAATCATGTAAATTTGGATGAGGATCCTAACGAATTAATGAAATTACCTTTTGGTTACTTTTCACCTTATGTACAAAAGTTAATTCAACAGGGACATTTATAAAAAAAAATTCCAAAAGATAAATTACAACTTTTTGAAAAATTATGGGATGTTAAAAGTTGAACTCCCAACTCGAAAGAGGTTCTCAGATTTGGTACAATCAGACCAGTCGATGATTCAAAATTTTGCATGATTGTTACTAGTGAACCTCGATGTGGAGGATGACTCTACTGATCAGCTAATAGAAAAGGCCCCACCAGAATTTGAGGAAGAAATCAAGTCAATTGTTGATTAATTGAAGGAAATTAAAAGAAGGAGAGCAGCCCCGACCAACATTTATAAGTTATCTACTCAACGATGAAGAATCTTTAAAGGTTATCAAACTTTTAACAAAATTCAAAGATTTCTTTGTATGGAGTTATGATGAAATGCCAGGACTGTCAACAGAAGTTGCAGTTTATAAACTTGGGGTGGATAAAGATATGAACTCTGTAGAAAAAGCCCCCAGAAGAATGTGCCTAGAAATAGAGCAGCAAGTCATTATCGAGGTGAAGAAGTTATTAGATGCTAACTTTGTGAGGGAAGAGAAATACCCTGCATGGCTAGCCAACATTGTGTCAGTTAAGAAGGAAAATGGACAAATCTGTGAATGTGTCGACTTCTGGGATTTGAACAAAGCATGTCCAAAGGAAGAATTTCCACTGCCAATACCAGAAATGATGGTGGAATTGCTTCAACACATGAGGTTTTCTCCTTTATGGATGGATCATCGGGATACAATCAAATTAAGATGGCTCCCGAGGATGCAGTATCCAGAAGATGCAGCACTTGCAGCACTTACAGCCTTCAAAACACCTATCAGGATTTTTTGCTACACAGTGATCCCATTTGGATTGAAGAACGCTAGAGCGACATAACAACAAGCTATGACAAAGATTTTTGATGATCTCATTCACAACAAAGTGGAATGCCACATGGATGATTTGGTCATCAAGAGTAAAAAGAAAATAGACTAATATGATCTCAAGATGAGTTCCTTAAAGTGCGCCTTCAGCGTTACCTTTAGAAAATTTTCTAGGATTCATTGTCCGTTATCGAGGAATAGAGGTAGACCCGGATAAGATTAAGGCTATCTTTGAAATACCTTCTCCCAAAACCTTAAAATAATTACGTTCCTTCCAAGGATTGTTGGCATATCTGAGACGCTTTATTTCTAATCTCTCAGGTAGGTCTCAACCCTTCTCAGCATTAGTTAAAAAGGATGCTAAATTCGTTTAGGAAGAGAAATGCCAATGGGCCTTTGAGAATGTTAAGCAATATTTAATGACACCTCCTGGTTTGGAAGCCCCTATCTCAAAAAAACCTTTAATACTTTATACCGCGGGTATAGATGACTCTCTTAGAGCCCCCTTAGCCCAAGTCAATGATAAGGGTAAGGAAAACACACTCTACTACTTGAGTCGTCGTTTAATACCGACAGATATAAGGTATCTGCTTATTGAGAAGCTTTGTCTAGCTTTGATTTTCGCCACCCAAAAGCTCAGATATTACATGGTTTCTCATAAGGTAACTCTAATTTCAAAAGTTAATTCGTTGCAATATTTGATGACCTGACCAACACTCTATGGATGTCTAGTAAGATGCTCGATGATTTTGTTACAATTTGATATAACTTTTGTTCGCCTCCGTGCTATAAAGGGACAAATTTTAGCAAATTTTCTCGTTGCACACCCACTTCCAACTGGGTCCCCTCTTAATGACGAACTACTAGATAAACAAGTATTACAAATGGAATTCTCCAATGCGCAATGTTGGGAGATGCAAGCAATGTTGGGAGATGTACTTTGATGGAGCTTCGTCAGCCATAAATGATAAAGGATCGGGAACAGTTATACTAGGCAAAGTATTAATTTTTTTGATCTTCGACACGTTAGATAAGGGCATGTTGAGATTCTCCTATCACCTGATAGAGCTATGTACTAACAACAAAGCAAAATATGAAGCCTTAATTACTGGGTTGGAATTCACAATCTCAATGGATATAACACATATTGCCATCTATGGCGATTATCAACTCATCATTTAACAAGTCGCCGGACAATACAAGATTTTGAAACCAAGGTTAGTGGAATACCCCTGGTACACCATGAAGTTGCTAGAACAGATCCCCAATGTAACTTTCTACCAGATTCCTTATGGAGATAATGTTCATGCTGACGTTTTAGCAAAACTTGTAAAAGAATTGGTGTGTCCCCCAGAGGATTCCATTGACATCACGGTACAACAAAGATAGGTTTTATCTTGAATTGACTTCAAAAATTTATGCAAGCTCGAAAAAGAAGAAGAAATGATGATTGCGGTTGCTGATATAAACGAAGATTGACGTAAGCCATTATTAAAATATTTACAAACTGAAAAGCTACCAGACGACGAGTCAGCAGTGCACCACATCACAAGAAGGTCTATGTCATACGCTTTAGTTGGTGATATCCTCTACAGAAGATAATTCAAGCAGATGTGGCTACGATGTTTAAGTAGAGTAGAGGCACAAAATATTGTCAAAGAAGTACACGCCGGATTGTGTGGCGCTCACCAGTCAGGGACAAAGATGAAAAATAAAGATCAAGAGACTTGGATATATCAAGAGACTTGGATATTATTGGCTAGAAATGACGTCCGCTGCATGGATACAACCAGAAGATGTCACTAGTGCCAAGTGCATAGGGTGGTCTTGCACCAACCTCGTAATGTGTTACACCCAACCATTGCCTTGTGGCCATTCGAGTGTTGGGGCACGAACATAATAGGTCTGATAGACCATTCATCCTCTAAAGGACACATATTTATACTTGCCGCTACATATTACTTTTCCAAATGGGCATAGGCAGTGCTGTTATGAGAGGTCTACCATTTCAGAGTTTTGTGCGGAATATTTTTCGATCATGGGACAACCTTCAAGAGCACAAAAATCTATATAAATAAATGATCTTCTCTTTGATATAAACTAAAATTTTATCAAATAAACACTTTGTTTTGTTCTTGTTCCTGCTAAATTTTAACGCGCTGATGTTTTTCCCATTGTCTGCAAAAAAAATGTTAGGACAGAGGCTGATTTTTGCTTTCAAGGATGGCTGTAATCTCACACTTAACAAGGAAAGGGTATCGCAGGGTAGCATCATAGACTTTGATGTGGTCTTCGGTCAAGTCGATGTAGACTTTGAGGGTCCCCTGATGGACATGGTCTGCCGTGGAGAAAAGAGGGGTTACCATCGCTGTTAAAGATCAGCAGCAAGGAGGATTCCTCATTGAAGGGGAAGAAAGTGATAATGCAACAAGATCTGATGGAGCGGACTAGTCGTCTGCCATCTATGATAACTGCACCAACCGGAGGACTAGTCATTACTGATGACGAGAGACTGCCAGATTCACCATGACGAAGATCTCAACGAAGAAATGCCAATCACCAATGACATAGAGCTTTCCTACATGAAGAAAGAAGGTGCCAGAACGAGGAAGGAAAACTTGCTTAGCCCGATTCGTGAGGGGGAGATCTATGATCCATGCATGAGAGAGACTTCATCTAGCCTGCCTTCCACAGAGGATGAGTCTGAGTTCACTACAGAGCCGATCCTACCAGAAGTTTAGATGATCTTTGCGCGGGTTTCCTAACGTGCAACACCGAGATTCCCACATGGATACCAGCTACATGGGGGTTTGTGGAATGCCCAAACTACAAAGTCCTCCACCTAAAGCATTTCAACACTCTGGAAGAATATACGTCGACCGATAGCAGATTTCAGATCACCGATCACTCAATGCGGGAATCATATATTCTGATGCGTACAGAGACATCATAAGCATGAATTACTATTGATATTGAAATGAGGGAGCGCCCTCGATAGCAGCCGATGGTTACCATGGAAGAATTAGACAAAATAAGTAAAGTGAAGAAAAGGGAATTTGAATTTTATGAAGAAGTTCAAGGAAGATTTGCCAATATACTGGAAGGCCTGGAGGTGTATACCAAAGTCTTCTTTGAAAGTGAACAAAGGAGCATTCTCGACTGCATATTTGACCTAAGAGACAGGAGTCGAGCTGGCCTTCTGATGGAAAGGACCTGTTCTGAACCACAAAAATGGATGCATGGAAAAGAGAGAATTACCATCCAATGTGGTTGTTGTTATAACTTTACCAAAGATAGACAAGGAAATCCCCGGGGGATTTTAAGACATGATGAGATGGATCGGTTACCTCCTATAATAAAGTGGCTGAACAAGAGGATGGTTAGGTGGAGGATACTTCCAGCTGATTATGTTCCTAAAAACTGCATCATCAATATCTACGATGAAGGTAATTGCATTCCCCCACATATAGACCATCGTAATTTTGTGAGACCTTTTTGCACGGTCTCCTTCATGAGAAAAAGCAATATGTTGTTCGAGAAAGAAATATATGTCATTGGCCCCACAGAGTTCAGAGGATCCGTGGATATTCCACTACTAGTGGGTTCAGTACTGATTCTCAAGGGAAATGGAGCAGACCTCGCCAAGCACTGCATTTCAGGGGTACGACACCGCAGGCTGTTTGTAACTTTTAGAAGAATGGATAACAACAAGATGTCATATGGATTCTAATCAGATTTGAAGTTAGAAGAACTACAGTCTTACGAGCTATGAGAGGGTTGCACCCATATGTATGCGTAAAGGGAACTCTTATTCTAGAGCATGACTTAGTAGGTCAGCTTGATCAGAAACTCAACCCTTCAAAGGTGGACAGTCAGAGGATACCTTTCTGTATCACATTTTGGTGCAGCTAATATGATGATATATGTGTCAGATATGTTCAACTTATGATATGTGTTCAACATGAAGATATTTTCAAATGTACTTTTGATGCGTTCAACATAATGTACCTTTTGATGCTTCGGCCTATGTTCAATCTGTAACACCTGTTTGAAGAAGAAAGATTAATGAAAGTTTGAAGAAGATTAATGAAATTTCTTTCAAAATTTTTTCTATTTCTTGAATTTTTGTTTTGTCTGATAGATCAAGAGCCCCGGAACCATGCATTAGTTCCGAGCTACAATGGACAAAGAACCAAATAATAAAAAATTGATAATAATAAAAGTTCAAATAAAATACTCTTTTGAAAAATCAACCAACAAAAATTGAATTTTGAAAATATATTTTGATAACTAAATGTGATAAAAACAACAAGATAAGAAAATAAATCTGTTGAGTTGTTTCTCTCAATTTCGAGGTCGCTTACTCTTTGCTCGCGCAGCATGACTATCCTTGTCGGCACTACTTTTCTTCACACCCCCACGAAATTTTACATTCTGCACAAAATCTCACAATGTCTCACAAATCATTCTTCGCCAACGTCAATCCTATCACATGCCACATATCTATGAATTCAACACCATAAATTCTCTTTCTGAGATTGATACCTAAATTTCAATTCTCATTTCGGGATCAGTACCTAAATTCTTATTTCTACCTTTAGAGGTTGATCACCTAAAATTTATAGTGTTTTTAAACACATTTTTATACCTATTTTTGAGATATTGCTCTTTAATGGAAGGTATTCTTGTGTTTTTCTTACAAATACAAGTAAAAATGGAAAAAAATTGCTTAAAAGAGTGAAAAAGGATCAAATTTGGAGCAAAAAGGTGAAACATTGTGCAAAAGAGTTTTGGCGCCTAAGCGCTAGATCCAATGCTTAAGCGTCTGTTAAACAGAGGAGGCTGTGCCTAAGTGCTGAGACCCCGCGCTTAAGCGCCAGTGGCAGGTGCTAAACAGGTAAAAACAGTCAAATTTTGAAGAGGTTTTTGAGGCACCCATTGGCTTAATAGGTTGTTGTAACTGCCATGGATGAAAATTATCATGAAAGGATGCGTCTCTTAGGCAAATACATCAAATCAATACACATTTTAAAGAGATCACAAGGTACCTCTTGGAAAACTATAAAAGAAAGAAAAGAGGGCTTAGAAAAGAGTCCTGAAAATATTGGCAAATTTTGAAAGTCCTTCGCTGAAGAGTTGGTTCAGAGAGATTTTTAGCCTTTTTGTTATTTTGTTTTGAGTGATTGTAAAAGAGAAGAGATTCAAAGGAACTTCAAGAATTTGTGGGAGGACTTGAGATAAGTTTTTATCTTTTGTTTTAGACTACTTTTGATTTTAATTGAGAGTTGTTGTTGGTTTGATAATGATTTCTTCTTTTAAACTAAAGTGTGGTTTTGTTTTCTCTAAGGATTCTGAGTAATTTTCTTTATCTTTCTTCTTAAAATGATAAGTAATTAAGTTTTGGATGGAAGTTGTGGAG
>NW_018241293.1:13970-14488 GCF_001263595.1 Phalaenopsis equestris
GTTAAAATATCAAAAATACCAAAAATATTTAACTTTTAAATTCTTGCAAAAATCATTTTTCGTTTAAGTAATTATCTTTTTAAAAATAGAAAAGCTTTCTCAAAAGTGCATATTACATAATCTTCCCTGTGGGTTCGATATTCAGGTCTTAATAAAAAAAAATTCTATATTACTTGATAACGATACGTATATTTGCGTAGTATCCCAATTAAATATATATAAATTAAAAAGTTAAATTCTTATTTTTCTTCATGATCAAGTTTTTGGTTTTGTTGCAAAATAAGGAAATATTAGTGAAAAATACCATCAGAACTATTGTTATATTGTGCATAAGAATTAAGTCGGGATGAAGTTTTTGGCGCCATTGCCGGGAAAGAAAACTAAGTAAATTTCTATTTTTAGAAAGCCTAATTTAAACTTTAAATATTGTACCTTCTTTTGTATGTTTTATTTTATTTTATTTTATTTTATGTTAGTGTATGCGTAGTTCAGGTTATGAAGGACTAGTGCCCTGACTA
>NW_018241293.1:14596-18184 GCF_001263595.1 Phalaenopsis equestris
AAAAAAATTACAGAAATGGCAAACCAAAATGATCAAAATGCTAATATTCATCAAGAGTTTAGACCTTTAAGAGATATTTGAGTGAGAATTTACAAAATGCCAATCCTAATATAGATGAACTTCATTGTAGTATTCAAAAACCTACCGTAGTGGCTAATTTATATGAGCTTATATCCAAATGGTATCAAATAATCAGTTTGGGGATCACCAACAAAAGATCCAAATTTACATCTTACAAATTTTCTAGAATTGTGTGCTACATTTAAGTACGACGGTGCTTCAGATGATGTCATAAGACTTAGGTTATTTCCTTTCTCACTGAAGGATAAAGCTAAGATGTATTTGAATTCGTTAGCACCTGGATCTATCAGAACTTGGGGTGACTTAGCACAAAAATTCCACCATCAAAAACTGCAAAACTTGGAAATGATATTACATCTTTTAATCAGTTTGAAGGGGAATCTATTTATGAAGCATGGGAACAATTTAAGGAAATCTTAAGAAAATGTCCACACCATGCTATACCAGATTGGTTAATAATTCAAACCATTTATAATGGATTAATTAGTTCTCTTAGATCTAAGTTCTCTTAGATCTATTGTGGTTCATTGATGTCAAAATCATTTCATGACGCTTATGCTTTAATTATTTCATTCATTTCATGACGCTTATGCTTTAATTGAAGAGATTGCTACCAATAATTTTCAATGGTCTTTTAAAAGGGTGAATCTAAAGAAAGTAGACAACATTCATGAAACTGATGCATTTACTATGTTAGCAAATCAAGTTGCTGCAATTTCAAGGAAGTTAGACCAATTTGAAATGAATTTTTCTCAACCAATTTCCATGATTAAAGAGAATTCATTATGCCAAATGTTAGATTTGCAAGCATCATTAGAGACATTGAATGTCATAAATAATAAGAAAAATAACCCATATTCCAATTATTATAACCCAGGTTGGAAGAACCATCCCAACTTTAACTGGAATAACAATTCGGGTGGTAATAATCAGCAATGGGAGAACAACCAAGTAAACCCATTCAGAAACTGGTACAACCAAGAGAATATTGAAAATCAACATTAAAACATAATTTAAGGATAAGAAGTTGTCTATAGAAGAAGTGGTGTTACAAATGGGTAATCAGTTACAAAGTCAAGGAGCTACAATTAGAAATATTGAAAATCAACTTGGTAAAATTGCAATTTCATTAAGTAATAGATCCTAAGGAACACTTCCTAGTAATATTTAATCAAATCCAAAAGACCAAAATAAAGAGCAAGTTAAAGCTGTACAACTTAGAAACGAAAGAGAGTTGGAAGGCAAGGTTTAAAAAGAGATTGAGGTAGAGAGAGAGAATAAACTGGAGAATCAAAAGAGGATGCTCCGAAAGATTCTAAAAGACCTATTTCTCCGCCAAAAATTGATTTAGAAAAACTACCTCCATTTCCTCAGAGACTTTGACAATAGAAGTTGGATAAGTAATTTTTAAAATTTTTGGAAATATTTAAGAAGCTTAGAATCAATATTCGAATCAATATTCCATTTATATTCCATTTGCTGAAGCCTTAGAACAAATGCCAAGCTATGTAAAGTTTATGGAGGATATTCTCAATAGAAAAAAGGAAGTTTGAAGAAAATGGGACTGTTGCACTTAGTGAGGAGTGCAGTGCTATAATTCAGAAGAAACTTCCTGAAAAGCTTAAAGATCCTGGTAGCTTTATAAATTTTATGGGAAAGCTTTATGTGATTTAGGTGCAAGTATTAACCTTATGCCATTATCAATTTTTAAAAGATTTTTTAAAAGATTATCAATTTTTATAAGGTTGGTACTAAGAGCCATTTCACTTATAATTGAAACTCAACAGTTAGCAGATCATTCAATAACCTACCCTAAAGGAGTTATAGAGGATGTCCTAGAGAAAGTGGATCAATTTATCTTTCTTGTTGATTTCATTGTACTAGATATGGAGGAAGATAAAGAGATACCTATCATTTTGGGGAGACCTTTCCTAGCCATAGGAAGAGCAATGATAGATGTGCGGAAAGGGGAATTAACAATGCACGTCAATGATCAAACTGTTACTTTTAACATTTTAAAATCAATGAAATACCCTGCAAAAGGTAAAGATGATGAATGCTATAGAATAGATGTTATAAGATATCTGAGCGAATGCCATTTCAAGACTACTTATGAAGAAAAATTTCAAGAAAAAGATTTGGAACACAAGTAAGAAGAGGAATTAAATCAATGCGTAAACCTTTTTAAGGAAGATTCAAGTTTTGTTCAAGAAAGTTATGAAATTTTGGACACGATAGACAAACATAAATCATTTTGTCCATCTATTGAAAAAGCTCTAGAACTTAAGTTGAAATTACTTCATGAACATTTAAAATATGCCTTTTTAGGAGATTCCTCTACTTTACCTGTTATAATTTCCTCGAAGTTAACAAAGGAAGAAGAAGAAAAGCTAATGAAAATTCTAAAAAATTTTAAGAAAGCCTTCGGATGGACAATTGCTGATATTAAAGGAATTAGTACTTCAATTTGTATGCATAGAATTAATTTGGAAGAAAACTGCAAACCCAGGGCTGATCCACAAAGGAGATTAAATCCTGTTATGAAAGAGGTTGTTAAGAAAGAAATTTTAAACTGGTTAGATTCTGAAATTATCTACCCTATTTCACATAGTGCATGGGTTAGTCCAATTCATTGTGTTCCTAAGAAAGGAGGAGCAACTGTAATTATGAATGATCATAATGAGTTAATACCTACTAGAAAAGTTACAGGGTAGCGAACATGCATTGATTATAGAAAATTAAATCTTGCCACTAGAAAAGATCATTTCCGACTACCCTTTCTAGATCAAATGCTGGATAGACTAGCTGGGCATAAATACTTTTGTTTTCTGGATGGATATACCAGATATCACCAAATTCAAATATCTCTTAAGGATCAAGAGAAAATAACATTTACCAGCCCTTATGGCACTTTAGCTTTTAAAAGAATGCCCTTTGGTTTATGTAATGCCTCTCTTACATTTCAAAGATGTATGATGGCAATTTTTTGTGATTTAATTTAAAAAGGGATTTAAGTTTTTATGGATGACTTTTCAGTGTTTGGAACTTCATTTGACTCATGTTTAGAATATTTATCTAAAGTTCTTAAGCGTTGTGAACAAACAAATTTAGTCCTTAACTGGGAAAAATTCTAATTTATGGTAGCATGAGGAATTGTATTAGGTCATCAAATATCAGAAAATGGTATGGAAGTAGATCCTGCTAAAATTTAAGTGATCGTTAATTTACCTTATCCAACAAATGTAAGGGATATTAGGAGTTTTTTAGGACATGCTGGATTCTACAGGCGATATATTAAAGACTTTTCTAAGATTGCTAAGCCTTTATGCCATTTACTGGAGAAAGATGTAATTTTCAATTTTGATGAGAATGCTTAAAAGCTTTTAAATTATTAAAAGATAAATTAATCACTGCACCAATTATAGTTTCACCAAATTAGGAAAAACCTTTTGAACTTATGTGTGATGCAAGTGATTATGCTATTGGAGTTGTTTTAGGACAAAGATA
>NW_018241293.1:19555-20275 GCF_001263595.1 Phalaenopsis equestris
TATATAATGCAAGGTTAAGATTATTTCCAGAAAAACTTAAGTCCAGGTGGATGGGCCCATTTGTTGTGACAAAAGTTTATCCTTATGGAGCTGTGGATATTAAAGATCCTAATTATGAGAAAATTTTTAAAGTGAATGGACATAGATTGAAACCTTATTAGATAGAGGATAAACATAAATATAATGATGAAATGATGTTGGGCCAACTATAATGAGCACTGGTTACGTCGGGTTGACGACGTAAAACCAAGCGCTTTGTGGGAGACAAACCATAGTTATCAGTTTGTTTTTTCTTTGATTGTTGTTTTCAGTCTTTTGAGTTTATTATGTACTAGTAATGATTTTTAGACTTTATTTAGTGACCTTGACATGTTAGAATGAGAATTTGGACGTTAAGTTGATTGGTGCAATAATGTGCATCGAGTGCACTAGCGCTTGAGCGCCAGATTCAAAGCTTAAGTGTGACAATTTAATCACATGTGCAAATTTAAATTTCTAGAAGGTGTAACTAAAATTTAGTTGGAATAGACGTGTCTTGGTAGTTTCTAGTTGTGCCTAGAAGTTATGAGGGGGAATTAGGCCTATAAATAGAAGGGGTTTGTGAAGGAATTTTACCCTGGATTATTTTTAGCCCTAAAAGTCTAAGAAAGAGAGAGATTTAGAGAAAATGTCTTCATGGGAGATGGATTTGAAGAAGAAGGAAGAAGCCATGAAGAAGAA
>NW_018241293.1:20357-24136 GCF_001263595.1 Phalaenopsis equestris
GATGGAGAATATTATATCTGTAAGGTGCTTAAATTGCATGCTCATATAGAACATATTAGGTGGCAACTTAGGATGCAATTCAGCCATACCAGTTATGTAGGGGAAGCGGATAAGGTGATGTTCCTTAAGCAAAAGTGGAATGAAGATGATAGTATTAGAGCTCGTCACCACCGTCCAATTTATCAACTCTATATTCCTGGAGAGACTACTGAGAGACAAGAATTCATTCCTTCTAATGAAGAGTGGCATTAATTTAAGTGTAAGGAATTGTGTGTTTGGAGTCATGTTTTTAAGTGTGTTAGTTTTTATGTCTTGTGTTTAGTGTTTGTGTCACTTATGTGTTTAGTCAGTGTTTGTGTCACTTATGTGTTTAATTGTAAATGTGTGTTAAGTATTTTGTACTTAGAAAAGTTTTCTCACCTAAGACTATTTGGAGAGAGAACTAAGTGTTAAATTTGTTTGTACTTGTTTGTGAATTAATATAAGTTTATTTTTTTTGTAAAATTTGTGTTATTTTTAGCCTCGAATTGAATTAATTATTATCAAGAATTTTGAGAGAGAAGGGAGTTATAGGAAGTAAAAATAGTCATTTAAGTGCTATGAGACCATTTATGGGTGGTTTACTTAAACTAATAGTGCATTTTACTTATAATTAAAAATTTCAAAAATTGTGCACTAGCGCCTAAGTGACACATCTCGCGCTTAAGCACAAGCCAATCCGAGAGGCAGGCGCCTAAGCGCCCCTTACCCGCGCTTAAGCTCCGGTTCACAAAAATCAGTTCGCGAACGGTTAAAAGTGAATTTTAAGTTTAAAAATACCATTTTTAACACCTCATATTGTCTTCCCCAACTCAAAGTCTCGATTTTGAAGGCTAGGGAAAGTGGAATTTTTGAGGGCTAGGGTATGTGATATTTGGAGATTTTTTAGTAGAATTGAGTGAGATTTTCTAGATCCAAGTTCCTTGAGGTAAGAGCTTTACTTTTATGCAAAAATTTTGGATTTTCACCATATATTTTAAGCACATTTGGAAGATTTCAAAAATTTACTATTCATGGTGAAAAGTGAAGAAAAGTCTATGGAAATTGCTTTGGAAGTTTAGTTAGTGCTTTTGGAAGTTTAGTTTAGTGATTTAAACTTGATTTTTAAAGTTATTTTTGGAATTTATCAAATTTGTAGAATGTCACCAAGAATGAAAAGGAGCAAAGGAAAGAACCCATTTGATTCGAGCAAATTTGTTAGTTCAAAAGCTCATGATTGATATAGCGACGCTCTACAATCATGAAAATTGATTCAGGAGAGATGTTTTAAGAGTCCAGGTGGAGAAGTGGAAGACCTGATAGTCCGCTGATAGTAAGAACAATTTTGTTGTTTCTCTGTTGTCGCTGTAATTTCTGTTGTAAGGGAGTTTTATGCAAATCTCCCAGAGGCTCAGGATGATCGAGTTATGGTTTGAGGGAAGTTGGTACATTTTAGTCCAGAGGTAATCAACTTTTTTTACCATTTACCACCGGAGACTTTGTGTTTTTATACAAATTATAGTCCTACGGAAGTAGAGTTAGATGAGATTATTTCATACTTAACTATTGGGAGAAGACTTTGGATGATTACCAATGAGAGGAGAGTAAATTTCCTAACTTCAAAGTTATGTGCACCTTCAAAGGCCTAGTAGTATTTCATTTTTGCTCGTCTACTTCCAACCAATCATCTCAGTGAATTGACTAGAGAGAGAGCGACGTTGAATTATTATATTTAGGAGGGAAAGCCCATCAATATAGGGGCTTTGATCTATCAGACTATCATCAGTTCTGCTACAGTTGCTACTACTGTAGGTACGAGATTTGCTTCCTTGATATTTTCTTTATGCGAGCAGGATAGAGTAAAGTATTATAGTTGGGGGGAAGTTCTGTTACCTCTAAAGCCCATCACGAAGGTGAATGTGAAGACTTATTCTGAGCATTCAATTTTTTCTTAGAGAGGAGGATTTTCCAGAAGCTATGGATTAGAGACGTCTGTTGTATCTACCTCTACTGCATCTTCATCTAGACCATCTACTTCACGTGCTTCTACATCTAGAGGTGACACCAAGACTCAGGATGAGTTATTGCAGAAGATGATGGATAATATCAATTTATAGCGTTTTGCAGATCATACTAATAATTATAATAGAAGGAAGAGTGATTAAGAAGAGAAATTCCACTCATCTTTGGAGAGCTAGATTATAGGTGAACCAAGAGTGCAATTTCCTCCATATCCTTGATATCCTAATTATGAGCCTGCAGAAAAATGGTACAGCGGTGATTCTGAGGATGAAGAGTAGAGCTGAGAGATTCATTTTATGATTGTAATATGATAACTGGTACAGATGCAGTTACGTGATGTTGTGGAGTATGTTTTATGTTGTGTTTTAAATTTTTATGTTCTATGATTGTTGTTATTGTTGTGTTAGATAGTATTTTTATTTTTAAATTTTAGGGTAGTAATTATTTTTGTGTTTAGTACTATGATTTAGTTAGTTTAGAACTTAACTTAACTTCATATCTGTTATAAAGTATAATATCTTGCTAGCTTAGATCTTAAACATGAAATTTAGAAATTGCTACCCTGCATTTTTGTTCTATTATGTTAGTGTGTCGTTTGCTTTTATACCCACTGTTTAGAAGTCTATGTGAATCTCTACATGTTAAACTCACATAAAATGTTAGAAAATTTGATCAAAATTAATTTTACTCATGTCTTTAGTTTTATACGTGTATAATTAGGATGTAAAAAATTTCTGTTAGCATGTTATTTAAATTTTCATTCCTACTTATATATTATCTAATGCTAAACTGTTTAATTTGTTAAAAATTTAAGTTTGGGGGGATGAAAAATATTTTCAAAACTGAAATTTTATTTATTTTCAAATGTACTATAAGTGAATTTGATTTTAAAAGAAAATTTGATTATGTATATGAAGTTATATAAGGGAAGTAAAATTTGATTTTAGAACTGAGTAAGATAATTTAGTTAAAATTTTAAGTAATGAAGAAAAACTTTAAGTTAAAAATTTTTAATATAGAAAATGATTAATATAGAGACTATCTTTAGTAAAAAAAATTATATTTTTGAAAAATTTAGATAAATTAGACTTTTATTTTTAATACTTAAATTTGTTTTATTAAAATGATTTTCAAAACTATTAGTATATTTATAAGTAAAAGTTTTATATCAAGACTTTACTTTAGGAAAGGAGAAGTGGAATTCAAAAACATTAAAGGCCTATCTAGATGTAGAAATCCTTGTCTGAAAAAGAAAAAGAAGAAGAAAAAGAAAAGAAAAAGAAAAGAAAAAGAAAAGAAAAGAAAAAGAAAAGAAAAAGAAAGAGGAGAAGCTGGAGGAGAAGCTTGAGGATTAGTGCCTAATCAAAAATAGGTTCTACATTTGATCTTTTTAAAGTATAAAATTTGATAAAATCTTAAGCTTATAAATATGATATAGTAAGTAAAATTAATTTTAAAAATTTGTTTTAAGTATAACAAAACTAAAATCTAAATTTAGAGAACTTACAATATTTCTGAATTAGATAAGAACTCATATTTTCATAGTTCTTAACATTAAAAATTTTCAAACTTTAAGTTGGTCTCATTTATAATTATTTTTTTCTAAATTGGACTACTATATAGTAACTCCTAAAGAAGCTCACATACATATCATACATATTTGTTTTTTAAAGATTGAAGTGTCACTTGAGGACAAGTAACATTTTAAGTTTGGGGGATTTTGATACACCTAAAATATA
>NW_018241293.1:24163-42711 GCF_001263595.1 Phalaenopsis equestris
GTATTTTTAGACACATTTTTATACCTATTTTTGAGATATTACACTTTAATGGAAAGTATTTTTGTATTTTTCTTGCAGATACAAGTAAAAATGGAAAAAAAATGCTTAAAGAAGTGAAAAATGATCAAATTTGGAGCAAAAAGGTGAAAAATTGTGCAAAAGAGTTTTGCCACTTAAGCGCCAGATCCGGCGTTCAAGCGTTGGTTAAACTGAGAAGACCGTACTTAAGCGCCGAGACCCCGCGCTTAAGCGCCAATGGCAGGTACTCGATGAGTAAAATTGGGTTTCACCACCCAAGGCAGCTCTTGGAAAACTATAAAAGAAAGAAGAGAGGACTTAGAAAAGAGTCCTGAAAATATTGGTAAGTTTTGAAATTTGTTCGCTGGGGAGTTAGTTTGGAGAGATTTTCAGGAACCACTTTTTATTTACTTTATTCTTTTTGTTATTTTTTTTGAGTGATTGTAAAAGAGAAGAAATTCAAACAAACTTCAAGAATTTGTGGGAGGACTTGAGATAAGTTTTTATCGTTTTGTTTTAGACTACTTTTGGTTTTAATTGAGACTTGTTGTTGGTTTGATAATGATTTCTTCTTTTAAACTAAAGTGTGATTTTATTTTCTCCATAGATTCTGAGTAGTTTTCTATATCTTTCTTCTTAAAATGATAAGTAATTAAGTTTTGGATGGAAGTTGTCGAGAGTATTGATCTTTAATGTTGGAAGAAGTTGTGATGACTTAAATCCATGAACTTCATTTACTTCTTGATTTGGCCAATCCAGATGTTAAAATTTGTTGTGAGAACATGTAAGAACTAGGCTGGTATTATCTCAGTCAACTATTGGAAAGAATCACGTGAGGTTGTATGAATGAGAATGTAGTTCATATGATTAAGTGCAAATAAATACGGTAATATTCATTGATGGGTGTAGAGTTATAACACTTTAAAGTGACAGGTTAAAGCCCCAACTTGGTTTATTGTTTTAGGTTGTGATACAAGAATGTTAACCCTCAGGTGGAGGGAATCGAGGGAACTCTAGAGTGAGAGCTAGTATCTTCTCTACCTAGCCAGTGTTCAGAACTATTCAAACTTTAAATTAGCTAAAGTTCCTTATAACATCTCTAGTAAGGGTAAAGAATATTACTGCTCCTATTTGACACAACACAATTAGCATACTTCCACTACAGAATTCCTATACTTATTTTTATTTCATGATAAGAAGAAAGATATTTTCATATTAAGTACTTTTCTTCTACAAAAGCCTTAGTTATCTTTTTAAGTTGTTACTGTTTCGTTAAAATATCAAAAATACCAAAAATATTTAAATTTTAAACTCCTGCAAAATTTGTTTTTAGTTTAACTAATTATCTTTCTAAAAAGTGCATATTGCATAATCTTCCTTGTGGGTTTGATATTCAGGTCTTAATCAAAAAGTCTTATATTACATGATAACGATACATATACTTGCATAGTATCCCAATATAAATATATATAAATTAAATAATTAAATTCTTATTTTTCTTCAGGATCAAGTTTTTGGTTTTGTTGTAAAATAAGAAAATATAAGTGAAAAATACCATCAGAACTATTGCTATACTGGGCATAAGCATTAAGTCAGGATCCGAGGTTGGTACCTAAATTCCAATTCCCTTTCTGAGATTGATACTTAAATTTAAATTCTCGTTTTGGGATCAGTACCTAAATTCTTATTTCTATCTTTTGAGGTCGGTACCTAAATTTTGATTTTCTTTCTAACACTGATACCTAAATTTCGATTTTCTTTCTGAGATTGATACCTAAATTTCAATTTTCTTTTTGGGATCAGTAGCTAAATTCTGATTTTTGTCTTTCGAGGTTGATACCTAAATTCAGATTCTTTTTCTGAGATTGACACCTAAATTTCAATTCCCTTTTTGGGATAAGTACATAAATTTTGATTCCTATCTTTCGAGGTCGGCACCTAAATTCTGATTGTCTTTCTAAGATTGATACCTAAATTTCAATTCTCTTTCACAATCAGTACCTAAATTCTGATTCCTATTATTCCAGGTCTGTACCTAAATTCTGATTCTCTTTTTGGTATTGATACCTAAATTTAATTCTCATTTTGGGATCAGCACCTAAATTCTGCTTCCTAATCCATAAAAATAATATACTTTTTTAAGTAGCATTTTTATGTATATTTTTGGTTATATTGCACTTTAAAGAAAAGTATTTTTGTGTTTTTTATAGGTATATCATTTTTAGGGATTTGGAGCAAAAAAAAGCAAAAAGAGAAAAATTTAGAGCAAAAATAGCCAATTTTGTGGTTTGGCGCATGATGCGCGAAAATCCAGAGCGCTGGTACATGATGCGCCAGATTGGCGCATGATGCGCCGAGCGCGACATTTTTAAATTAAGGCAATTTGAGACAAATTTTGCACAAATTTTAAAAAGGACACTTGTTCTAAGCACCCCATGGAGTGATTCAATGCATGAAGATACTTACGAAGGTTCTAATTTGAAGAGATTTGACTCTTAGATCAAGGAGGCACATTTTTTGAAATTCAAAATTTTGACTTTTGAAGTTTGAAGGGAATTGAGACTCTTTTCGGAGAGGAGAGGCAGCCAACAAAAGGGAACTTCTGAAGGGATTTTGAAGGGGGGAAGAAAAAGTTAGAGAGAGAGGATAGGCGTGAGTTAGAGAAAGAAACATGAGGAGATTTTCTTCTAAGGTTGTAAGAGGAGAGGGAAGGTGAGGAGATTTTCTTCTAAGAGAGAATTATGAGAGATTGTAAAGAGGGAAAAGTTTGTAGAGAACTTCTAAGGATTTTCTTGGGAAGGATTGTGAGTTAAGTTGTACTTTTCATTTCTTTTGTTTGTAAACTTATTTTTATACATGAAATGCGTGTTTTATCATATCCTTCTCATGAATTCTAAGTAGCCTTCTTTATCCTTCCTACTTTGAATAAATGTTTTGTGATGAACTGATTTGGTTTTCTACGGTTTTAAATGCCAATAATTTGTGATAATTTGAACTCCAACCTTCATTTACTTTTCGATCTGACCAGTTGAATTGTTAAAATGTGTTGAGAATTATATGTTCTGAAAAGGGGATATGATTTCTACAATAAAGGGAGAATGACATTTGATTTCATGGGAGAGTATTTCATCCTGGGATTGGGTGCAAATAAATAGGGAAATATACTTTGTTGGATGTAGAATAGGAATATTTGAAGGTGATAAATTAGAATCCCCAATTTGGTTCAGTTGATTGGGAACTAATGCAAGCATGTTAGCCCTCAGGGGAGGGAGTAGTGGGAGCTCTTGAGTGACAGCCGGTATCCTCTCAGCCTAACTATGGAATTAGGGACCAAACTCTGGATTAGTAATTTTTCTTTATAGCGCTCAGAAGAGGGTAGAGAATAGGATTGATTTTATTTATCATAAAAAATATTTAAATATATTTTTCATATGATTTCAATTTCTTCACAAACCATATTTTCATTATAAAGGGGAATGATGTTTTCTCATACTTCTTTTCTTCCACAAAAAACTTTATTTTATTTCAGCAATTTACCTTTGAAAGTTTAGCATCAAGTTTAATTTACTTATTGTAGTCATACAATTGTATATTTAGAAGCATTTCACTTAAGTAGTTTAATTTCAAACTTTGCACTTTACTTTGTTTTTATTTCTATTTTTATGTTTTAATAGAATATAATAAGCTAGCTTATATATATTTTCAGCTTCCCTGTGAGATCGATATCTAGGACTCCATTAGAGTCCTATATTACTTGAACGATACGTATATTTGCGTTATATGTAAAAGGGAATTGGAATTCTAAAAAATGTTTTTAAAGATAAATTATTTTCATTGAAATTACATTATAGTTTGGGTTACATTGCATCATTATTATTAAGCTACACAAATTTCCGTGATCAAGTTTTTTGGAGTCGTTGCCGAGGAAGTGACGAAAAATATTAGTTAATTTTATTTTAAAATATTAAAAATATATATAAAAAAAGTGTTTTTAATTTACTTTTAACATTTTCTCTGTTAAGTGTATTGCTTATTTTTAATTAATTATTTTTATTTTTTTAATGCGTAGTATAAAATCTGAAAACCTAGTACTTTATGATTCTGAATTAGAAAGAACTGTTAGAAAAATTTGAAAACAACAAAAACAGATAAATCATTCTAGCAAAATGGCTTGCAACTCGAGTATTGCTGAAAATGAAAATGAACATCATCAGAGACCTTTAAGGGATTATGCTAATCCTACAACAGATGAAATTTATTTGAGTATGCAGAACCCTAATGTAGCTGCCAATTCATTTGAGCTTAAACCTGCTATTATCCAAATGGTACAAAACAACCAGTTTGGAGGAACACCAAATGAAGATCTAAATTTACACCTTGCTAGTTTTCTAGAATTGTGTGCTATATTTCAATATGATGGATTGTAGAATGATGCTCTCAGACTTAGACTTTTCTTTTTCACTGAGGGATAAAGCTAAGATGTGGTTAAACTTGTTAGCACCCGAATCTATCAGAACTTTTATCTAAATATTTCATTCAAAAACTGCTAAGCTTAAAATTTTTCTAAGATTTATCTAAATATTTATCTAAAATTTTTCTAAGATTTATCTAAATATTTATCTAAATATTTATGAAAAGCTAAGATTTACCACAAAAATTTTTATCTAAATATTTCCTTCAAAAACTGCTAAGCTTAAAAATGATATTACATCTTTTTGTCAGTTTGAAGGGAAATCAATTTATGAAGTTTGGGAAAGATTTAAAGATCTCCTTAAGAAGTGTCCTCACCATGCATTGCCAGAGTGGTTAATAATTCAAACTTTTTATAATTGATTGGTTGGATCTCTTAGATCGATAATTGATGTTGTTGTTGGTGGATCATTAATGTTAAAACCATTTGATGAAGCATATTCATTAATTGAAGAGATGACTACTAATAATTTTCAATGGCCCTCAGAAAGGGTAAATCTAAAAAGAGTAGCCAATGTTCATGATTTTGATGCAATATCTGTATTAGCTGCTCAGATAGCTGCTATATCAAAGAAGATAGATCAATATATAATGAATTATTCTCAAGCAACACTTGTGCTTGAGGAGAACTCATTGGGATAAATGATAGAATCTCAATCTTCTTACAAAACTTTAAATGCAATAAAAAATTGTTCTCATAATTCTTATGCCAATTATTATAATCATGGATGGAAGAATCATCCAAACTTTAGTTAGAGTAATAATAGCTCAAATACTTCAAATCCACAAAGGGGAAACAATGCTGCAAGCACAGTGAAAGCTCCAACACTCAAGGAAGTCAAACTTATAAACCTTATTACCCCCCCAGGATTTAATAATTTACAAAGTAAGGAGAAAAAGTTATCAATGGAAGAATTGATATTGAAAATAGGAAGTCAGTTATAGAGTCAAGGAGCTACAATCAGAAATATGGAAAATCAATTGGGATGCATTGCTACTGCACTTAACAATAGACCTCCAGGAACATTGCCTAGTAATGTTGAAGTAAATCCTAAAGATCAGAACAAGGAGCAAATTAAAGCTATTCAACTAAGAAGTGGAAATGAATTAGAAGAAAGAGTTCAACAAGAAGTTGAAATTAAAAAAGATGGTGTGGAAAATGAAGATTTTGTTGAAGATTTTCATCATGAGTCAGAAATTCCTATTAAACCAATGAAAATCACTATAGAAAGACCATCACCTCTATTTCCTCAAAGATTGATTTCCTCAAAGATTGCCATCACCTCTATTTCCTCAAAGATTGAAGCAGAAATATAAAAATAATAAATTTTCACAATTTTTGGAAAATTTGAGAAAATTAATGATAAACATTCCATTTGTTGAAGCTTTACAACAAATGACAAGCTATGCGAAGTTCATGAAGAATATACTTAATAAGAAAAGGAGGTTAGTAGATAATGAGACATAATGAGATATTTGCACTTAGTGAAGAGTATAACACTATAATTCAAAAGAAGCTTCATAAAAAACTTAAAGATCTTGAAAGTTTTACAATTCCTTATGTTATTGACGAACGATTTTATGGAATAGCTTTATGAGATTTAGGAGCCAGTATTAATCTTATGTCGTTATCAATTTTCAGAAGGTTGGGTTTAGGATATTTCACCTACAACTGTAAATCTTCAGCTAGATGATTGATCAATTACCTATTTTAAAGGAGTTATAGAAGATGTTTTAGTAAAAGTTGATAAATTTAACTTTCTTGTGGACTTTATTGTATTAGATATGGAGGAATATAAAGAAATTCCTATTATTTTAGGAAGACCATTCCTAGCCATTGGAAGACTTTTAATAGATGTGTAGAAGGGAGAACTAATTATAAGAGTTAGTGATCAAGATGTTACATTTAATATTGCAAAATCAATGAGATACCCTGCAAAAGAACAAGAGATTAAATGCTTTAGAATGGATATTATAGAATGGATATTAATGAGGATATTAATGAGTATTTAAGCCATGAATATTTCAAAAATATATATAAAAGTGAATTCAAAAAGGAATTTATAGAATATCAAGATGAGGATAAAATCAAAGATGAGTCTATAGAAGTGAGTATGGAAGAACTAGATTATGTTCAGGAGAGACTTAAAATGTTAGATCCTGCAGAAAATCACAAAAAAATGATTTCATTTACTGAGAAACCCCCTGAACTAGAATTGAAAACACTTCCTACACATTCAAAGTATGCATTTTTAGGAGATTCAGCTACACTACCTATTATAATATCCTCATAACTAAATGATGCTCAAGAACAAAAATTGTTAGAAACTTTGAAAAAATACAAGAAAGCCTTTGGATGGACATTAGCTGATATTACAAAAATCAGTCCTTCAATCTGTATGCATAGATTTTTGTTGGAAGATCAACATAAACCAAGAACTGGTCCTCAAAGGAGATTGAATCCTATGATGAAAGAAGTGGATAAGAAAGAAATTATAAAATGGTTAGATGGGGGAATAATATATCCTATTTCAGAAAATGCTTGGGTGAGTCCAATTCACTGTGTTTTGAAGAAAGGAGGTATAATGACGAATGAGCATAATGAATTAATATAAAAAAGACAAGTCAGTGGATGGCAAATCTGCATAGATTATAGAAAATTAAATTCTGACACCCAGAAGAATCATTTTCCTTTACTCTTTTTGGATCAGATGTTGGATAGATTAGCTGAGCACAACTATTTTTTTTTCTAGTTGGATATACTTGTTATCACCAAATACCTATTGATCCTGAGGATCAAAAGAAAATAACATTTACTAGTCCTTATGGAACTTTTGCTTTTCGATGAATGCCTTTTGGATACCTACAACAATCCAAAGATGTATGATGTCAATTTTCAATGATTTGATTGAAAAAGGGATTAGAGTCTTTATGGACACTTCTCTATATTTGGAACTTCCTTTAAAATATGTCTAAATCAATTAAAAAAGTTCTGGAATATTGTAAAAAGACTAATCTTGTTTTAAACTAGGAGAAATGTCAATTTATGGTTGTAGGAGGAATTGTTTTTGGACATAAAATTTTAGAAAATGACATGGAAGTAGATTCTGCAAAAATTCAGGTTATATCGAACCTACCTCCACCAACTAATGTAAGAGGAGTTAGGAGCTTTTTAGGACATGCTGAATTCTACAAGAGATATATCAAAGATTTTTCAAAAATTACTAAGCCATTATGCCAACTTCTGGAAAAAGATATAAAGTTTGACTTTAACCAAGTTTGCCTTAAAGCCTTTGAAACTTTAAAGGAAAACTTGATCACTGCTCCTATAGTTGTTTCACCGGACTGGGAGAAACCTTTTGAACTAATGTATGATGCTAGTGATTATGCAATTGGAGCTGTTTTAGGGCAAAAATATGATAAGATTTTCAAGGTCATATATTATGCTAATAAGACTCTTAATGATGCCCAAATTAACTATACCACCATTGAAAGAGAGTTATTAGCCATTGTGTATGCTTTTGATAAGTTTAGACCATATTTGATTGTAACTAATTGTGTTGTGAATACTGATCATTCTGCTATTAAATATTTAATGCAAAAGAAGAATGCTAAACCAAGATTAATTAAATGGATACTTCTGATGCAAGAGTTTGATTTTGTGGTAGTTGATAGAAAATGGACTAATAATCAAATACCTTATCATCTAGACATTAGAATAGGAAGAAATACTTGATTCTGAAATAAATATTAAATATACTTTTCCTAATGAACAACTTTATGCTGTAAAAGGATGGGAAATACCTTGGTATGCTGATATTGTAAATTATATTGTTAGTGGTATTTTACCATATGGATTGACAAGACAACAAGAAAAGAAATTCAGAAAAGAAATTGAAAAGAAATTCATTTATAATGCAAAATCCCTACATGATCCCCACAATTTGGTTCAGTTGATTGGAAACTAATGAGAGCATGTTAGCCCTCAGGTGAGGGAGTAGTGGGAGCTCTAGAGTGACAGCCGGTATCCTCCCAGCCTAAACATTGAATTAGGGACCAAAATCTGGATTAGTCAATGTTCTTTATAGCGCTCTGAAGAGGGTAGAGAATATGATTGCTCCTATTTGGCACAAAACAAATTTTAAATAAATATATTTTTCAAATGATATTTCTTAACAAGCCATTTTTTATTGTAAAGGGAAGGATCGCCATATTTTCATTGTACAGGGGAGTGATGTTTTCTCATACTTGAACTTTTCGTCCACAAAAACCTTTTATTTTATTTCAACAATTTACTTTTAAAAGTTTAGCATCTAGTTTAATTTACTTGTTATAGTCGTACATCTGCATATTTAGAAGCATTTCACTTAAGTAGTTTAATTTTAAACTTCACACTTTACTTTGTTTTTATTTTTATTTTTATTTTATAATAGAATATAATTAGCTAGCTTATATATATTTCCAGCTTCCCTGTGGGATCAATATCTAGGACTCCATCAGAGTCCTTTATTACTTGAACGATACATATACTTGTGTTATATGTAAACGAGAATTGGGATTTTAAAAGAGGTTTTTAAAGATAAATTAATTTCATTAAAATTACATTATAGTTTGGGTTACATTGCATCATTATTATTAAACTACACAAATTCCCATGCGATCAATTCCCTCCTTTCGAGGTCGGTACCTAAATTTTGACACTCTTTATGGGATTGATACTTAAATTTCAATTTTCATATCGGGATCAGTACTTAAATTCTTATTCCTATCTTTCGAGGTCGGTATCTAAGTTCTAAATCTCCCTTTCTGGGATTGATAATTAAATTTCAATTCCCATCTCGGGATCAGTATTTAAATTCAGATTCCTATCTTTTGAGATCAGTACCTAAATTCTGATTCCTATCTCTCGGGGTCAGTACCTAAATTATGATTCCCTCCTTTCGAGGTTGGTACCTAAATTCCTACTCTCTTTTTTGGGATTGATACCTAAATTTCAATTCCCATCTCAAGGTCAACACCTAAATACTGATTCTCATCCTCCAAAAACATCTGAAACTTAATAATTTGGAACCCACTCTCCAATCCCCAGCGAGAGTTCGAACTCCTTGATTTCAATTGGATATTCACTTACTAATTCCCCAGTGGAAATAACTAGCACTCGATTCTACACTTCTTTCTAGGTTTGTCGACTTAGGAGTCTATGTTGGTTTTGTTGATTTCATCGGTCAACGCCAATACACGCGATGTGCTTGCCCAACACACCAAATCTATTTGGGGTCCATTTGTTGACCTCACTTTTGGTTGATGTTTATTTTTCCCTCTTTAGTTTCCTAGGGTCTAGCCATAGGATTTTCCTGATGACTATTCCTAGGAAACTAGAAAAGGAACCCTCACCTTTAGAAACTCTAAAATCTTCTATGCTCAACTTGTAGTTCCATATACTGGTCCTTACCTCTATCATTTAGTAGGCGGGGCCACTATAGAGGAAGCTCAAGGGGAGTCCCCATAAGACTGTTTGGCCTTAAGGTTGACCCTGGGTGTTAGTTTGGAGCTAGTTCACTCACTTGCACCCATTTTCACTCACAACCCTAAAACCCAGATTTGTTGACTTTGATCCCTTGAACTTTTGAGAAACTCATGTACATGGTCCTCTAGACCCACTGGCCCTAGGCTAGGGACCCAAATGGGGATTTTATTGGTCCATAGCTCATATAAGGTGGTTGGCACCCCAGTTCTACCAAAATATCCAACTCGGCTTTTTGCCCCCAAATCCACCCAAATTACCTGAACACCTCCAAACCCTAAATTTAAACAAAATTCTCAAATTCATTCAAAATACCCAAACTTATTCAAAAATCATTTCAAATCATTTGAAGCTACCCATGTTGCCCAAAACATCCCAAAAATTCCAAAATTGCCAAGATACCCTCAAATTTGCCAAAATTACAAAAATACGCTTGGTAGCTTAAACTTTTCCAAAGCCCTCAAAATCATTTCAAATGTCCTCAAGACCAATTTGGACCCTTTAATTGAACCCAATTTGGCCAATTTGACAATTTTGACAAAAAAAAGCCCCAAATTGCCTTTAAAGGCCCAATCTCTCCAAATTCACCGCACATATCCATCAATTTGGCCTCAATCCTCCCAAATTTCAATTCTAAATTCAAATTAATCTTTCATATGATCAATTCAAACCAAATCAAAGCCTAATTGACCCATGCTTTGAGCTCAATTTTGATCCAAGTCAAACCCCTAATTTTGACCCTATGACTTAATCTCACATAATTGAACCATATGATCCATTGAATTACCCTAATTTGAATCCAAATATCTTCCTAACAATCCTACACATCAAATTGGACCTTCATTTGACCTTGTTTAAGCCTCAATTTCATTCAATTTCAACCCACATTCAAAATCCCAAAATTTTCCCCAAATTGGTTGTCTCCAAATGCCACCAAATTGAAAATGCCCTAACCCCACTTTAACCCAAAAATTGACATCTAATTTATGTTGAAAGCTCTTTATGACATTCATCTAGGCCATTTTGAACCATAAATTTGGACCTAACGAAACCTTAGACTAACATAAACCCAAGTCCAATCCAACACCCCAAATTGACTAAATGACCAAAATCCTCCAAATTGAACTCCAAAATCAACTCAAAACAACCCCAATTCTCTTCCAAACTCTCTTTGGCAATCACATACAAAATATTGATCAATCAATTGAGCTCAATATTGTGGTTAGCCTAACCCAAACCCAACTTCTAGCCATCCCCTTCACTAAAATTGACTTAGACATGCCAAAGTCACCAAATTGATGTTACCACAGCCACTAAGCACACTCTATTGACTAGACTAAACCACGTTGAACCATTTTGGTGAGCTATGGACCAAGGGTTCCCTAATTTAAGAAATCTTATCCCATTTTTGGGTCTAAACCAAATTATCCCCACCATCATCACTAACCATTTGATGTAAACGATAATTAAAACTCCCACTGGCTCGCCTTACCACCTGACCACCTCCCCTGATCATGCCAGCCACACTACTCGCTGGAAAATGCCAAAATCGTGAGCCACCACCCCTGAATCAAACCCAATTTCAACTCTAGAGGCCAGCTCATCCTAATTGCTCTTCAGAGCTCCTCAGCCCTCCACCCAAGCAGATCTTTGCACCCATCAATTGACCCTAGTGTTCAGCCTAAGCTCCTCTATTTAATCAGCCCCCTCCATGGATAAAGGAGAGGAGTTTCAAATCCTTGGGGAAACTCTGCCAAAATCTCACCAGAGACTCTCCAAGTATCCCTAAGCTCAAGCTAACCATCTTCCCCCTCTGGTTACCTCTGTGAGAGTTCAATTTTGAGCTCAAAATCAGGTGCTCAAAATCAGAATTTTGAGCTCAAAATCAGGTTGAAACTAGGATACATTCCTCCACAGCTCAACAGTGGACCGAAATCCAATTAATTGTGCACACACCATCTCCACAGTGAAAGGAGTTGAACCCCCACAAAAGCCCTCTCTCAAACAACCTCTAACCTAGCTCTAGACCAACACCAGAAATTGAGTTTGATCAAAATCTTACATAGAAAATTCACCAGGTCTTAAGAATTCATCCAAAGGTTTGTTGGATCCAATTGAAGCTACCACAACCATCTGATTGAAGCCTCCCCTCTCAGAAAATGGTATTGAGCTCTAACCCTAGCCCGAGCTTCTTTTGATTTTCCATTTGCAATAGCTTGATTTCATACTTGATTAACCATATAGATTTGTTTATCTTAAGTAGATGAAGGTTTGTAAGAAAAACTCCATGTGATTTGGTTGTGTCTAGATAGAGATCATAAGATTTTAGTGTGAACGGCTTACGGGTTATGTCACTTGGGGACGATAACGGGGAGCCATCCGATCATGTGTTTATTTAATCAACAAAGGAGATCGAGCCAGACAGACTCTTGGTGTGTGAATCGCAGGCCGCGTGGCATGCCTAGGTGGAAAGCACAATGAATGGGAGCACCCCAGGTGTGAGTTTGGAGCCGCCGAAGGATGAGTTGGCGCCGCGTGGATAAGTTGAAAATATGGATTTTTTGAATTTATTTTAATATCTAAACTTAAAAAATCCATATCTTTCTCTAGAAAAATCATTAAAATATAAAAAAAAACCCTCTTGCTCAGTGAACAGAAGAGAATAATGTGGAAAAAAAATAAAATTTTTTATCTTATTCCCTAATTTTTAATGAATTAAACACCCTCTGAAGTATTTTAATTCATTGTGGTCAAACATTGCTCACCATGGCTTGAAATTTTGAGGGTTTGTTACTCATGAATGAGACTATGTCCTCTGATTTTTCTAATGTCAGAGGATATGTCTATGCTTCTAACCTTAATTTTCAAGCTAAGGTGGTCATTTTGTCTTAATTTTATTATATAGTCTTAATTTAATTATATAGGTTAAAAGATCACTTGAAAAATTATGGGAATTATTTTAGTAGGTTTCTTATGGTCAGAGAAACTTAGAAAAAATACCATGATGGCTTGAATAATTTTGTAAATTTCTATATTTACTTAAGTGTATATATCTTGTGTTAATTTATTTAGATTATATATTTATAAAAAATTGACAAAATTAATTTCACATGATGCTTAAAAATCATATTTACTCACTGTTAAAATTTGAAAAATTATTTGGCTTAGTTCAAGCACTAAAATTGATTTTTAAAGAAACTTTGTATTCTTGTACAAAAATATTTATAATAAATTAAATAAGCTTAGAAATATCATAAAAAATTGGTTTTTGAGTTCCTTGTGATCAGGGGCATTTAATAAAAATAAAATCTATTTTTTTGTGAAAATATGTCATTTTTAAAGTGTATTTTGAATTAAAAATAATTAAAATTTTTAAAAAATAAAAAAAAATGGTTTAAAATGTGCACAGATTTTTCCTGATCACTCAAAATTTATTAGGATATTTTTCCTAATTTTTTAAAGTTAAAAATATATTTTAAAAGCTTAAAAATGAATTTTCTTTATTTTCTCAATAAAATAATTAAAATAAATAAATTAAAAATCATAAAAATACAAAAATTGATTCTATGAGTTTTATGAATTCAGAGAAGTCTAATAAAAATATAAAAGAAATTTGATAATTAAAACACTATTTTCTATTTAATTAAATCATTGAAATTGATCCAAAATTAAATAATAATAATAATAATTTAATTCAAAAAATCATGAAATTTTGCTTAAGTGCTTCTGTGACCTAAGGGAATCTCTATTAATTTTCTCATAAATAAAAATTTTGTTTTGGATAGTTAAGTAAATCAACTTTGAAAACCCTATTTCGTGAATTTAAATAATTATTGAAATTGTAATTATTGAAAATAAATTAAAAAAAACCACATTATCCTCCTTTGATGTTTCAATTAGCTCATGGATATATCACTCTGAATGCTCGAGTCATTTGAGTTGTGTTTAATGAGTTATGAGGCAAAGTACCCCAAGGGCAAAATATTTATTTTTGATTTTGGTCCTTAATCAAAATCTAGGATAAACCAAGGGAAAAAGTGGAAAAATTTTGATCTTAATAAATATGTTTAGATGGTTGAAATACAATGGGACTAAAAGGTAGAAATTCACTTACTACCTTTTTACAACATAAACAAGATCATAAATCTCCTAATCTTCATGACTTGGAAGTCAATTTAGATCAAATGATTCTTAAGTGATGGGCTTAAGATACAAAATATGATAATTTACTTATCTCGAGCCTAAGATTGATGATGATGTGATCTTTCAATAAGAATATAAATCACTTAAATCAAAATTTTGATAATCACCATTCCACCTATCATGATTATTAATGGCTTAGTAGTGACATAGGCACAATGTCTACACTCAATTGATCAGATTTAGAAGATAACATGATTGGTGATTAACATCTTTAAACACTACAAACCTGACCTTAATTGCAGGCACCACAATCATAAATGAGTTAAACTTGCCTTAGCGGCACCCACTCACATAATTTTAAACGAAACATCAATTGATTAACTGGGTATCCTACCATCGGGATAATTAAATTCTCAAGTTTCACTGAGCAACAGGGTAGTCACACTTCAACGTCGGATGATTAATGGAACAATTTAGTAAGTCCAAAATGAACTCAGAATATTTCAAGAGATCTTCAAAATGGTCCAGGGTCATGCCTCAAGTATTTTGAAATCTATTGAGCATTCTGAAGAGCAAATTGGACTTGCCATATTTTTTCTAAAACCATCCACTAGGATCTTCTAAGATTCAATAAAGTCATAGCTTGGGATTTGGTAGGCTTGGGATTTGGTAGCCTTGGGATTTGGTAGCTAAACATTCATCTACTTCTATAATTTAAATTCCCTGTGAAATTATATACATGCCTTTCAAGAACTAACCTTTCAAGTGGAGGAACGAGAAGAATCGATAGGTACACTTTTAAATTATTGCATTTACCTTTTTGTACTTCTTGCCTCGAGCTTGCAAGCTGAACAACGATGTTACCCTGCATGAAAACCAAAACTATTAGGATAGTTGCACAACCAAAACCAAAACTAAAAATCAATCAAGATAAAATTTACCGCCACAATAATCAAATATAATACAACTCAAAATTTAATCACAAACATCACAAACAACAATTGCAACTAAATTAAAACGTCTCTATTGGAGGATCAGGAATCCTTCAGAGGAAGTAATGTATGGTTGCTAACGTGGTTTCCCATGGTCTAAATGAAAGTATGGAACTCATTAAGTTGAGTTTAGTAAATTCGTTTGGACTATATGAATCTTAAAGAAAATAGTGATGCCAGAACGAGGGAACCGTATGTTCCTAACCGGTGTCACTCTAATCAAATTTAATATGCCCCATAATATTTAAATAACCATGACTCTTAGGGACATTTGATTTGACATTGTAACTTGACACATTAGAAAACCTAAACTTGCTACAACGAGGAGCTCCAATCCAGCATCCAATCTAGCATTGTGGGCAGTACGACCATCTTCAACAGCAAAACATGTCTACATCAACTAAACGACTCTTTCTTTAGAATTAAAAATAACCAAGCCATAGGGCTTTGAGGTGGTTTGCTTATGCAACATAAATCCTCAACTTTTTTTAGGCTTTTGTATAGCTCTGTTGTATAATATAAGAGCTAACACGTCTTAAAATTTTGAGTTTTTCGTACATCACGACCTAAATCCTCACATCTTCTAGGCTATTTGTGAGATCGTTTCGCACGAGTGTAAGCCCTAATTAATAAAATTTGTAGGATAAAACATTTAAATATTTCTCTCCAAAACTGAAGCCAAACTATATGGTAGCTTGGGAAGTCATCGAGGTTTGCCTCTAGGTCTGTGACATCCCCTAGTTCTTCCTCCTTTGAATTCTACAATAAATGTTCCAAATTTGAGTCATTCCCCTTTCACACCTATTTGTCCGATCTAGTTGAAAATTCCTATCCTTTTGACCTCTTTGAAGATGATATTCCCTGATTTTTATCGAGAGTTTTCTTAGGTGACTTTGGTTATCTAAGATTTTATTAACTATAGGGGCTTGCCCTTATAGGAAGCTTTTCCAACTCAGCTTAATATAAACACTATTTAATTCTTTGTATTAAATAGGGGAACTTGTAGGCTTATAAATAAAATAGTGTTCGCAGACTAAATGGATATCATAAATTTCTTAGTTTATTTGATCAAGCCTCACCCTCAAGTCTTGTGTTTATCTTTCGAGATAGATACATGGCTTGAAGTGTAGTGCTCTTTCATCTAACCTATGAAAGATATGGGATCAATTTGATTTCATATTTTTCTAAACTTATATATATACCTATATTAGATCTGTACTCTTTTCTAGTTCAACAATATAATTTTGCCTTTTGTTATATATATATATATATATATATATATATATATATATATATTAAATGTTTTTCCAAAGCAGGTGATGAGATTTTGATTCCGACGGCCAACACTTCCAATGGGCAACTCCTTAACTAAAATTGTTTTGACACTTAGTTTCTTCAATTTATTTTGAGTTTATATTTAGCTCAACCCATTCAATAAACATGGATTAGTTATGGGTTTAGGTTTGACTATGATCAACGTGAACCACGCCGAACCTTTACCCAAACCTAAAAAAAACTAAACCTAGCCCAAACCTAACACAAACCAAACCTAACACAAACTAAACCTAGCCCAACCTAACCCAAATCAGACCTGACCAAAACCTAACCCAATCTAACCCTAACCAAACTTGATTCGAACATAACCTAACCTAACCCAAATGTAACAAAACATGATAAAAACCCAACCTGATCCAAAAATAACCAAACCTACCAAAATCTAACCTAACTTGACCCAAACATAGCCCAACTTGGCCTAAAACTAACCCAATGATCCCGAGTGAAATATAGTTGTGTGAAACTTATAAAGTTGACTTCGCAATGCAACGGTGCCAAAAGCTTGATGCAATACTCTATGAATTAGAAATTTAAGCAATTAATGTTGGGATTCTACGCAAGTATTTGTATCGTTATCAAGTAAGAAAGGACTTTCTATTTAAGCCCCAAATATCAATCCCACGGGGAAGGTTTAAATTTGAAATGATAAATTTATTAGAAAATTCACCAAAAGTCAAAACGAAATTACTGTCACTAATTTTGAATGTTGAGATATTATCAGAATTAAATTTTTTAACTAATAACCAAACTGAAATACAAAGTTTAAACAGTAACTACTAAACTATGAAACTATGTTTATATGATGAAGATTTGTTATGTTAAAATGCATTTTTACCACTATAATGAGATTTTTGTAAAATGAGATGAGATAAATGATTTTAATATGTATTATGCCAAATAGGAGCAGCTTTAATTCTCTACCCTGATACAGTGTTATAGGAAATCATTGGCTAATCCCAGGTTTAGTCCCTAAATCAGTGGCTAGGCTAGGAGGATACTAGCTCCCACTCTAGAGCTCCCACTTCCTTTCACCTGAAGACTAACTCTCACTTTAGTTTTAAAACACTAAGACCAAATTGGTGATTTTAGTGTGTCACCCTAAAGATTCTCCAATTCTACCCTCAATAAAGTATATTTCCTTATTTATTTGCACTTAATTCCATGAATGAAATTCTCCCTCATGAAATCAAATGTAATCCTCACTCCATTGTAGAACTCATACTCCATTTCCCAGAACATATGTTTCAAAACATATTTTAATAATTCAATTGACCAGATCAAAAAGTAAATTAAGTTCGGAGTTGAAAAATCATCACAATTTATTTTTATATTTTAATATTGGCACATCCATATTATCTCTTCATTTTACCATCTCTCAGAGTAGGGAGAAAGAAAAGGTAAACTGCTCAGACTTCATGAGAAAGATACAACAAAACACAAATTTCATATATAAAAAAAGTTCATACAATACTAATAAACAAATAACACTTATCTACAACTCTTTCTCAAAGAAAATCCCTTATAGCTTCTTCTAGGAAATTTAGGAAGAAGAAATCTCTCACTTTTCTCCTTCTCCAACACTCTTAGAGAAGAATTCAAACTTAATCTCACCACAAAAATGCTAAACTCTTAAGAAAATTGGCCTCTAAATGGTTGTGGAATGAAAAATGGAAGAATGTGTGATGCGTAGAAGGTTGAATTGGGGTGATGAGATGTCAGGAAGAGTCACTTTTCTGAATTTTGGCCCCAAATAAAGCTTAGGGTCGTTCTCCAATAAGTGCCTCCAAAAAATCTTTAAAAAGCATCCAAATTTGCCGAATCTTCAAAAAAACATGGGCTGAATCGACATTGGCGCCGTCGGCGCCCATTCTTGTTTTGTCGGCTCTAGTGTTCAACAATTTAATTCACTGCTCTCTATCAAACGACGTAGTCAGCGCTGCTTCTAGTGTCGTCGGCACTCTAAACATTTTCAACTTCTTCATTTTTGCTCTAAATTTCATCCTTTTTGCTTCTTTTTTTGCTTCAAGTCCTAAAATTCAACAACATGTGCTTCAAGTCCTAAAATT
>NW_018241293.1:42767-50090 GCF_001263595.1 Phalaenopsis equestris
CTTCCATTAAAGTTTCCATTAAAGTGTAATATCACCAAAAATGAGTATAAAATATGGGTCTAAAAATGCATATATTTTTCGTGTATCAAAATCTCCCAAACATACATGTTACTTGTCCTCATGTAGCTCCTCTATTATATAAAAATATGACTTATGGTAAAGAATTTAACTTCTAGATTTACATATTTTAGTCCACTAAATACAATAGCATAAGTTAAGAAAAATTCAAAACAACTCCAGTTAATACTAAAGGTATAAGAATATTTAGCAATTAAGTCCAAGATTTCTGATTCTCTATTCTTTTCAAGAAAAATTACAATTTGTCATATTAAAGTCACCTAAAGTATTCATATCAAAAAGAACTTCATAAAACTTTACTAGTAATAAACTAACACTCAAATAAAAGCTTAGAAAATGTAGCAAGCTTTCTTTTTTAAATTGATTCAAGTGAAGCCAATTTTTAATTAGGCATCTCCTCAAGCTTCTCCCCACATCTTTTCTTTTCTTTTCTTTTCTTTTTTTAAATGTGAGGATTAATACATCTGGAAAGCCTTTAATGATTTTGAACTTCACTATCCTTTCTTAAAGTCAAAAACTTGTCACATTTCTTCACTTAACAAATTTATATTAGCTTAAAGATTTCATAAAGTTTAATTCTTTCTTCTTACATGAACCTTTAAGATTTTTAATATTTCAAAAATACAATTTTCTTCACTTAAAATAGAAAAATATAGTCTTTTTCTTTTATAACAAATATCTTAATCTCTAAAATTAACCTTTATTATTGAAAATTTTTACTTAAGTTTTGTATATATTTAGAAACATAAATATAGCTATCTAAAGTTAACCCCTAATACCAAAGGTCATGTTAAACTTTTTTTTTTTTGAAAATATAGCTAAGTGAGGACAAATAAAATTAAGTTTATTTCTTTAAAAAGGAATTTTCTCCCCCCCCCCCCCCCCCCGCCACTGTTTATTGTGAAGGAATTCTATTCAAATATTTATGGATAAAGTCATGGGTTGATCTATGTTTGAGGTAAGTTAGTACATATTACTCCTTCAAGGATCAACGAACAGTTCTTAGTGGATGACATACCAATTTGCAAATTTATTAACTTTACTCTGACTAGAGACAATCAGAATGCGATATACTGCACGTGCTAATAAAAAAAAAATACAAAACTTAAAACATTAAGTTGCACATAATACATATAAAATCTATTGAGAAAGAATTAATTACAATACGTTTAATAAAATACAAAAATTAACAACATAATTAAATTGAATTCTAGAAATGAAAAAAATTTTACAAACTACAATTCATAACTCAACATAACAAAAAAATAGAGTCTCACAATCTAAACAACAGTCTCAATAATATAACAAACACAAACAACACAATAACAAAGTACAATCAAACAAAAACTAAAAAATCAAATCACCAATCATCATCATCTTCTTCTTATTCTACATCCAAATTCTCCCGCTGAGATGGAGTAAAAAGAGGGAGACTAGGAAACTGAACTGAATGATCACCCTTCATGTATCTCACCAACACATCATCATAAGAATCATCATATTCGAACTGTTGCCATATCAAATCATGGTGTGAGCATTTATGGCATCCATGTTTTGCAACCTATGATCCATTCTTAAGATATCTCTCTACTGGATCATCATCTGATCTAAAAGTTCTCGGTTAGTAGGATCACTTGAAGTTGGGGTCTTCAAAGTAGAAGGAATATCTCTGGTCTTACCTCTAGATCTCCAATCTACATGAGATTCATATGTCTTTATATTGGCAGGCCCAATAGGTCTAAGAGGCTCAATCCTCTCTTCCACAGGTCTAAAATCAACTCTTGCCTGTTCACAAAGTGTAAAAGTAAGTGCAGGGGTAAGTGCAGGGTGTGCCGGTGTGCCAAACCACCAATGGTCTCTCCCAAAGCAATAGATCTAGTGTTCATATAGATAGTAGAGCGTGCATTTATCATCATCACCTGCTGAATACATAAGTTTAGGATGGCTCTATCCTTGGTCACCTCACTATGATGATTTGTTAGAATCATTCTTCCGGAAATAAAGTAGTGCCAGACCTTAGATACTACATTAAGCATAGAAAGAGGAAAGTTTACCTTAACACCATTTTTGACATTCTAGGTCCCTCTTCCATCATTAAGAAAATGAATAACCTCATCTAAGGCCTCATTAGTAGAAGAAAATGATTTATACTGGCAACTGTAAACGCAACTGTAAACATAAAACTCATTAATTTTTCTTGGAGAAAACTCCACCTTTCTCCCATGATAAAAAATAAAGTCGTCAAAAGCTTCAGTAAAGTTGGCATATAATTCCATCACTACACCAATAATCGTATCGGCAATAAAATAATAGAAATTTTCCCACTGTCGAGCATTGATTAATTGCTCGGCTTCTTCGCACGAATTTTTAAAACCACGATCCAGAATTACTTTTTTAGTCTCAAGTAGACTATTGAATCGAGCAATAGCCCTAAAGCTAACAAATTTTTATTCATCATAATCTACTTTTTTTCCCTTTACTCGTTCCGAATTTTTTAAACCACGATCCAAAATTACTTTTTAGGCTCAAGTAGACTATTGAATCGAGCAATAACCCTAAAGCTAACAAATTTTTGTTCATCATAATCTACTTTTTTTCCTTTACTCGTTCTTGGTGCCATGGGAAATCTAGAGAAAATTTGAATAAATTCCAAAAATTCCAAAAATCTTAAATTAAAATACTTTATACTTAAATCTACTAAGTAAGAGTTCTTTACTAAAGGATTTTCTCAAAATCTCTAAAAAAAACTCCAAAATTTTCGGATCTCGGTAATGCGAGATAAATCCTTAGTGAAAATAAAATTTTTTTAGTTTAAAGTGTAGCTTGTACTTAGAGAAGATGAAATCCGAAGTTCCTTTGCCTTAAAATCGCCTCAAATCCAAGCAAATGCGAGCCCTAGGTGAAAAAATTGGAGGTTGAAGGTGACTCAAGGGGTAAAAATGGCAGTTTACGGTGAAAATCATGAATTTTAAAGGGTTAAAGGCTGTTCTCGGGTTAAGGGCGTCGTCGGCGCCCATGCCAGCATTGTCGGCGCAGAAGGCCTAAAAATTTCATTTTTCAATTTTTTCAATTTTCAATTTCCTTTCAATTTTCTCCAAAGTCTTTTTAGTATTTTTAAACACAAATTTTTATTTAACAATAATTCACAAACAAACATTTTCACAAATAATCATTTTCAAAAACAACAACAAACTAACTTTTATATATGAAAATACAATTTTACAAACACATTTTTCTAATCATACTTTCACACATATTAAGCAAACTAAATTATAAATCAACATTGAAATCAAGCCATACCACTAAACGCTGACACAAACTATACACACAATCAAAGTTCAGAATTCTAAAGCAAAACAATCAAATCCACACAATCACATTAAGTACATAAGTATTTTAAAATAGTAGAGATAGTCCAAATTATTCAATTATTCTGCCTCATCTTTAGTGCTTTCTCTCTCTAATATCTTCCATAGACTGGTAGTAAATGTACAAATTGTAGAAGGGTCGGTATGGGAATTGATCAGTCGAATTTTCTTTGATCCATCCTTTTTCTTTAAACATCCGCACTAATCCTGCTTCAAATGTTCCGGTATGATCAAAATTCTCTTTCATCCTCAAATCTAGGTGATCAAAAAGTTACTTAAGATCTCCTATTACATTCGCAATACTTTGAAGTTCTCTTTCAATTTTCTTCAATTTCTTTTCTACAGCAAGTGAACTTCCAACTGTTGGTGGTATCAATGGAGTTGAATCATGTGATGAGTGATCTAAGATAGTCTCTAATGTTTCATTCCCATTACCCACATAATTATCATCAATTGGAATCATGGACTCCCAAGGTAAGTTTTCCCAACTTTCATATGGAACTTGAGATTGATTGCAAAGTAGGAAAATTGTAGAAGGATGTCCAAGTCCATAAATTGGCCCATTCATAATAATACCCATAACAGATTTAAATATGATAGATCCTATATCAATGAGTTTTTCCATTTGAATGCAATAATTCTAAATATCACTCTTTTTGGTGACTCTACTAATCTTCATAGTAAGGAGTAATTTTACAGAAATGAACAAATGCCACTGCTTTGAAATTGGATTATGCAATGAAGCAGAGAAACTAACATATCTTTCATCTCAAATTTCCCAAATATCACTTTCATCCGCCAGAAAATTATAGACATCTTGCATCATATCTCTGGTAGGGATAAAATTTGTATAATGACAGATTGGAATGCTTTCTATCATATACAACTCATTGATTCATGCAGGAGTAAATGGTACAACCTTACCTTGTACGAAGACAACTCCTTGGGTAATTCCATGTAAGTTGGCATGCAATTCCTTCACTACTGGTACAACAACTGCAGCGGTAGTGTAGCACAAAACTTCCCATCTCCTTTGTACAATGATTTTATCAATTGGAGAACTTGGATTAATCAATCCGTGATTAACAAAGCCTCTCTCCTTGATAAGCCTCTTCTTTGTAATAACCTTATCGTATAATCTTTGCGCATCAAAACTGATAAACTTTCTCTATTGAAAACTCCATACCTGGAAGTATTTTTGGAATTGAAGGCCATGGAATTCAGAAATAGGAAGTTCTGGTCGTTCAAGGTAGTTTTTAGGACTTTAAAAACACCTCCCGATGGTTATATTGAAGTGAAATCTTGCCAAAGTCTGCCAAAATTTGTCCTAAACCATCGAACTGCTATCGGCACTATCGGTGCTCCTGATGACGCTGTCAGTGCTTTGGTCTGTCTGCGGGCGCCGTTGGCGCCAAAGGTCAAAATTGCATCTTTTCATGTTTTTGATAAATTAGATTTCAAATTTTCCTCTAATACCAATATTTTTCTTAATTTATAATATATAAAATTGTGCAGGATTATTATCTACTAAGATATAAACACTTATCAAACAAAATAGAAATACATAAATATATATATTTATATATGGGTTGCCTCCCATAAAGCGCTTAGTTTATCATTGTCAGCTCGACATACCCTTTGATTAATTTGGTGACTTAATAATAAAGCTTCTTTAAATTATTGCATGTGCTCTTCATAATAATGTTTCAATCGATACCCATTAACTTTAAAAGTCTTTCCAGTGTTAGGATCTTTAACAACAATAGTTCCATAATGATAGACTTTGATCACTTTAAATGGTTCTAACCATCTAGATTTCAGTTTTTCTGAAAATAATCTCAATCTTGTATTATATAATAAAACTTCTTGTCTAGGTTCAAATTTCTTTTTGAATAATCTTTCGATCATCCATATTTTCATTTTCTCTTTATAGATTTTTGCATTATCATATGCTTCATCTCTAATCTTCTCAAGTTCATTGAGTTGCAATAATCTTTTCTCACCAACATCCTTTAAATTAAAATTAAATTCCTTAATAGCCCAAATTGATTTATGCTCCAATCCTACTGGTAAGTGCCATGTTTTTTTCCTAAAATAAGTCTGTATGGAGGCATTCCTATGGGAGTCTTATAAGCAGTTTTGTATGCTCATAGTGCAACATCTAATCTAGCAGAACAATCCAATTTATAAGGATTTACAACTTTTTCTAAAATTTGCTTAATTTCACGATTTGATATCTCTGCTATACCGCTAGTCTGAGGATGATAAGTAGTAGAGAATCTATGCATAATATCATATTTCTTAATCAATTTTTCAAATCTCTTATTCCTATAATTGTGATCCTCCATCTATAATAATTACTCTCACCATTCCATATCTTGTAAAAATATTTTTAATTAAAAATTTAGAAACACTCCCAGCATCACATCTAGGTACAGCAATAGCTTCAATCCATTTGGACATATAATCAACAACAAGTAATATATATAAATTCCCAGATGAAGGTATAAATGGTCCCATAAAATCTAAACCCCACAAATCAAAATTTTCAACTTCTAATGTGTAATTTAGAGACATTTCATTTCTTCTAGAAATATTTCCTACTCGTTGACATCGATCGCATGTTTTAATATATTCATTAACATCTCTAAAAAGATTAGGCTAATAAAATCCAGCTTACAAAATCTTATATGCAGTTCTATTCATTCCAAAATGTCCTCCAAATTCAGAATCATGTCATCTTTCAATTATCTGTTGAGTTTCCTCATAAGGCACACACCTTCTAATAATTAGATCTTTACATTGTTTATATAGATATGGGTCATCCCAAAACAAGAATTTTGAATCATATATAATTTTTTTTAACTGTGGATTTTTTATATCAGATGGTAAAATATCACTTATAATATAATTTACTATATAAGCATACTACGATACATTCATTTCATTAATACTATATAAATGTTCATCAGGGAAATTTTCTGATATTTCATTTGCAAAATTAGTTAATATTTCTCTTTCTAGTCCAAACAAATGATCAACTATTTGATTATCATTTCCCTTTCTATCAACTACGGTAAAATCAAACTCTTGTAATAGAAATATCCATCTAATTAATCTTGGTTTAACATCCTTCTTTTGCATTAAGTATTAAATAGCATAATGATCTGTATGGACCATACATTTAGTTCCAATTAAGTAAGGTCTAAATTTATCAAAGGCATAAACAATAGCGAGTAACTCTCTTTCAGTAGTAGTGTAGTTAATTTGAGCATAATTTAGAGTTTTACTAGCATAAGATATTACTTTAAAAACTTTGTTGTGCCTTTGTCCTAACACAACTCCAATAACATAATCACTAGCATCGCACATTATTTCAAATGATTTCTCCCAATTAGGTGGAACTATTATATGTGCAATGATAAATTTTTTTGTTAATAATTCAAATGCTTTTATGCATTCCTCATTAAAATCAAATTTTGTGTCCTTTTCTAAAAGTTGGCAAAACGACTTAGTTATTTTAGAAAATTTTTTTATGTAACGTCTGTAGAAACCAGCATGTCCTAAAAAGCTTCTTACCCCTTTAACATTAGTCGGAGGTGGTAATTTTTTAATAACTTGAATTTTTGTAAGATCTACTTCCATGGTATTTTTAGAAATTTTATGCCCAAGTTCAATTCCTCCTACAACCATAAATTAACATTTTTCCCAATTTAATACTAGGTTGATTTTTTCACATACTTCCAGAAATTTTTCTAAATTATTTAAACATAATTCAAACGAAGTTCCAAATACCAAAAAATCATCCATAAACACTTCAATTCCATGTTCAATAAAATTGCTAAAGATTGACATCATACATCTTTAAAATGTTGCA
>NW_018241293.1:51348-51660 GCF_001263595.1 Phalaenopsis equestris
TGTTTTTTATACAGTAAGTATGGTACAAGTATAGTAAAAGTGCACTAGAAAAGTACAAAAAAAGACTGTAAAACGCTGTAAACTGTAAAAGTGTACCTGGCGAGTCTTCTAGTTTCACTACCTGCAACTCAAAACGCATGCCAGAACATTTATGAATATAGAGCTGAAAAAGTAAAGTTTTGGAAACCTTCCTAACTCTATGTTGTGTATTGGGGGTCCTTAAATTTTAAGGATAATATTATTAAGTAAAACATATTAAGTTTAATAGATCCCTAAGGTATTCACCAGGTTAAGAGTAGGGAGCAGGTCCAT
>NW_018241293.1:52673-54750 GCF_001263595.1 Phalaenopsis equestris
TATTTTTGGAAAATCTCTCTGAGGTCAGGGAACCCAGAGAAATTTATTTTGTATTTTTCCAATTTTTATTTGATTTTTTTGAATTATTTTGGTGAAAATTCTATTTTTAAGCCTTAAAAATCATTTTAAGATTTAAAAATAGATAGCTTTGTTTTTAGATCTTGAAAAAATATTCCAATGATTCCTAAGTATTTAGGAAATAGTGTGGAACATTTCCATGAGTTTAATACTTTATGATTTTTTTTATTATTTTTTAGTTATTAAAAAAAATTAAAAATAACCTAAAAATCAAGTTTTTATTTTAAATATATTTTTATTTTTATTAAATCCCCTGATATCAGAGAACTCAAAAAAAACTAAGTTTCATAATTTTTGGAGTTATATTTTGATTTTTAAAAATTATTTAAGTTTCAAATTTGATGATCAGTTTTAAAAATCAATTAAAAATATTAAATGATCTCCAAATCCTTTGAAATTTTTATGGTGAGTTCTCTAACTCATGAGCCACAGTGGAGGATAAAAATCAAGTGATTTTAATCTTTGTGTGCTTCAAATTAAATGTTTCAAGCAAATTAGGGTTTGCTCAAAATAGTGACGTTTTGATTTTTAAAAATCATGAAATTATTTTCTAAGACTACTCTAGCCATAGGAAACTTACATGAATTTTTGTAGAATTTTCTAAGTCACATACAATTTTCTATAATTATTTGAATAAAAAATGCATAAAAACTTATAAAATTATTATCTGTGTCTAGTGATCTCCTATATCTTTGAAAAAATGCTCAAATTGTGCACCTAGACAGAGGCTACAAGATATAAAAATTTGGGATCAAGGTGATAATCTAATATGAATGGAGTAATATGAATGGAGAATTGAAGGAGAATTGAAAAACCCCTAACACTAATTCATTCTTTAAAAATAATTTATGCATCAAATTAAAGTGAAAAGAATTCCATATGATTCTCCTTTGTTCACTAAGCAAGAAGGTCTTTTTATTTTATTTTTATAAGTTTTCTATGCAATGATATGGATTTTTGAAGTTTAGGGGCTATTTTCTGAATTTATTAAATTCCCCTATTTATTTATTTAAACCACGGGCTGACTGTATCATCGTATCCGTCGAACAGCCACTTGACGCGCTTCTATTCGACGCCGCCTTCTGAGTCAGCTGCTACGCGGCCCGCCATATCGTTCTAGAGGATTATCCGGCTTGATCTCCGTCATCTATTCAATACATGCGAGAATGGACGACATATGTTCATCGTCCCCGATGGCCTTAACCGAGAGCCGTCCGTTTTAAAACTTTAATATCTCTCTCATTTCTTAATGGATTTTGATGATTTTTTTTAAATTGTTCGTCTTGAAGAGACGAACACATCTATATGGTAAACATACTATGAAATTAAGCCATAATAAATGGAGAGCTCGCGAAGGCTCGGGAGAGTGAGTGGGGTTATACCTTTGCTCTGAGAGGTTTGCCCTCAATCAGAGATTCTTCACACCTTCGTTGGGTCCCAAATAGCTTAGGGATGAAGCCTCTGGCTCTGGTGTAAGGCCTATGTATGATTTTGACCACCGCAGATTTTGGGTGTTTGTTGAGAGCTATGGTAGAGGCTAATTCAGAGGGGAAATTGATGCGGTGTTTGGCTTCCTTCACTGTTGTGAAGGTGTAGAGCCAATTTGTTTGAAGTTTGGTGCTGTGTAGGTTCGGATTGAAGTTTGTCCTGGTTTCGGGAAGGAATTCAAAGTCAAAATTAGATTTCTGTGGTGAAATTGGGAGAGGGAAATGGATTGTAATGTGCTAAGGGACTCTTAGAGAAGCTCTCTGAGGAGTTTGGGAGGCCTTGGTGAAAATTTTTACCACACACTATTCATGGCCGTGGGGGGCATTTTATAGAAATTGGCCAAGGGGAATCTTGGTTGGCCAATTGAGGGGTTAGCCCCACTGCTTAGGTGTTAAGCAGAGGAACTCTCAGCTCAATTTGGGCTGAGGTGGCTTCTTGGCATGAATTTGGGTATTGGCCATGTAGGGGCTCACGGTTTTGGGCTTTAGCTTGGGTTAAAGTGGTTAACCAA
>NW_018241293.1:55238-58772 GCF_001263595.1 Phalaenopsis equestris
TTTGGTGTAAAACATCATGATGAACAACTTTCATGAAGGATGAAAGTCATTTTGAAATCAATTTGGTAGTGAATTTGGTGGATTTTGATGGAATTTGGATTTAGACCCAAATTAGGCATATGGGACTAATTTGGGTCAAACTTGAGCTAGCTTTGGACTAAGCTCAAATTGATTGTTGTGTTTGGTCACAAATGACCTCACAAAGGATTTTCAATAAAAATTGGATGACAATTTGAGGTTTAGGGCATTCAATTGTTGAGATTTGGGGTGTTAGCCAATATTGGAGCTAATTTGGGGTTTTGGATTTAAACCAAATTGGATGATCAAAAGGTTTTACCAATGCAAATTTATGGTCAAATTTGATGTAAAATATTGCTATGAAGCAAATACAACATTCCTTTGGGCCAATTGGCATGGTTTAAGTCCAATTGATGTGATTTGGTCATTTAGCCAGGGTATTGTGAGGGTATGGTGAGGGTCTTGTATACCTTAGCTCTAAACCAACACCCAGAGTAAATCCTAAGGTCAAGTAGCCCTATAGGAACTCTCCTTGAGGTCTCTCATAATGATCTTACCTACTAAGTGTTAGAGGTTAGGACCAATATGTAGAACTTCAAGTTGAGTAAAGAGAAGAGTTTTGAGTTTCTAAAGGTGAGGGTACCTTTTCTAGTTTTCTAAGACTAGTCAGTAGGAAAGTCCTATGGCTAAAACGAGGCTAATAAAAATTTCTAGACCTTAACCAAAAGTGAGGTCAATAATCCATCTAAAAAGCAATAATACTTGTTCTCAACCAATCTATCCAACATTTGGTCTAGAAAAGGTAAAGGAAAGTGATATTTTTTGGTGGCCATGTTTGATTTTGTATAGTCATGTCGGCGCTATTTTTGGTTAGAGAGTTGCCCATAAGAAGCTGTCAGTCACCTAAATCGAAATCTGATCGCCCGCTTCAGCGGGACGTTTTAATTTACATATATATTTAGTTTTAGAAAAATTCATAGTTTAAATGAAAGAGCACTGTACCTCAAATCCTGTAGCTATCTCAAAGGATAAACACAAGACTTGAGGATGAGACTCGATCTAATAAACTAAGGAATATATGACATCTGTTTGGTCTGTGAAACCTTTGTATTTGCTGACAAGTTCCCCTATTTAATATAAAGGATTAAATAGAGTTTATATTAAGTTGGGTTCGGACATGCTTCTTAAAAGGGCAAGCCCCTACAGTTAATTACATCTTAGATGACCAACGTCACCTAAGAAAACTCTCGATAAACATCAGAAAATATTATCTTCAGAGAGTTTCAAAGGGTAGGACTTTTCAATGAGATTGGACGTAGAGGTGTGAAAGGGGATTGATCCAAATTTGGAACATTTTGTTGTAGAGTCCAAAGGAGGAAGAATTAGGGGATGACATGGATCCAGAGGAGAACCTCAGTGACTTCCCAAGCTATCCTAATGTTTGGCTTCAGTCTTGAGGAGAAATATTTAGGTGTTTTATCCTATCAATTTTATTTGTCAGGGTTTACATTCATGTGAAACGATCACACAAATAACCTGGAAGATGTGAGGGTTTAGGTCGTGACGAACGAAAACCTCAGAATCTTAAGACGAGTTAGGGCTTATATTGTATAACAGGGCTATACAAAGGCCTAAAGATAAGGTGAGGAATTATGTTGCATAAGCAAGCAAACTTGAAGTCCTATGACTTTATTTTTTAAGTCTAAGGAAGGAATATTTTAAATGAAAGAGCACTGTACCTCAAATCCTGTTTCTATCCTGAAGGATAAACACATGACTTGAGGATGAGACTTGATCTAATAAACTAAGGAATATATGACATCTGTTTGGTCTGTGAAACCTTTGTATTTGCTGACAAGTTCCCCTATTTAATATAAAGGATTAAATAGAGTTTATATTAAGTTGGGTTCGGACATGCTTCTTAAAAGGGCAAGCCCCTACAGTTAATTACATCTTAGATGACCAACGTCACCTAAGAAAACTCTCGATAAACATCAGAAAATATTATCTTCAGAGAGTTTCAAAGGGTAGGACTTTTCAATGAGATTGGACGTAGAGGTGTGAAAGGGGATTGATCCAAATTTGGAACATTTTGTTGTAGAGTCCAAAGGAGGAAGAATTAGGGGATGACATGGATCCAGAGGAGAACCTCAGTGACTTCCCAAGCTATCCTAATGTTTGGCTTCAGTCTTGAGGAGAAATATTTAGGTGTTTTATCCTATCAATTTTATTTGTCAGGGTTTACATTCATGTGAAACGATCACACAAATAACCTGGAAGATGTGAGGGTTTAGGTCGTGACGAACGAAAACCTCAGAATCTTAAGACGAGTTAGGGCTTATATTGTATAACAGGGCTATACAAAGGCCTAAAGATAAGGTGAGGAATTATGTTGCATAAGCAAGCAAACTTGAAGTCCTATGACTTTATTTTTTAAGTCTAAGGAAGGAATATTTTAGATGGGGAAGACATGTTTTGCTGTTGAAGATTGCTGTGCTGCCCACCATGCTAGCCCCAAGCTCCTTACCGCGATGAGTTTGAGTTTTCTAGTGTGTCAAGTTATTTTCTAGTATGTCAAGTTATAAGGTTAAATCAGGTGGCCCTATGGTTGAAGTTCTTTAAATTTTATGGGGGCATGTTAAAGTTGATTAGAGCTACACCGGTTAGGATCCTACGGTTCCCTCGTTCCGGCACCACTATTTTCTATTGGATTCACTTAGTCCAAATGAACTTACTAAACTCAACTTAATGAGTTCCATAATTTCATTTAGACCGTGGGAAGCCTCGTTAGCAACCGTAGGTTACCTCCTCTGAGGAATTCCCGATCATCCGACAGAGATGACTTAATTTAGTTGAAGTTGTAGTTTTGTGTGATGTTTGTGATTAAATTTTAAGTTGTTTTATATTTTGAATGTTGTGGCCGTGAATTTTATCTTAGTTGATTTTAGTTAGTTTTGGTTTTGTGGCTATCCTGATAGTTTTAGTTTTCATGCAAGGTGGTGTTGTTGTTTAGCATGCAAGTTTGCAGGTTCAAAAGTACAATATGAAAGTACAAGAAAGACAATGCTGAAAACTGTAAAAGCGTACCTAGCGAGTCTTCTCGTTCCACCACCTGAAACTCAAAAGGCATGTTAAGGCAGTTTATATGAAACAAGAAAGTAAAATTTTGATGACCTATCTAGGAAGATATTTGTCAAGCAAAACATATTAAGCTTAATAGCTTGATTTTAGTTAGTTTTGGTTTTGTGGCTATCCTGATAGTTTTAGTTTTCATGCAAGGTGGTGTTGTTGTTTAGCATGCAAGTTTGCAGGTTCAAAAGTACAATATGAAAGTACAAGAAAGACAATGCTGAAAACTGTAAAAGCGTACCTAGCGAGTCTTCTCGTTCCACCACCTGAAACTCAAAAGGCATGTTAAGGCAGTTTATATGAAACAAGAAAGTAAAATTTTGATGACCTATCTAGGAAGATATTTGTCAAGCAAAACATATTAAGCTTAATAGCTCTCCGAGGAAT
>NW_018241293.1:59040-61959 GCF_001263595.1 Phalaenopsis equestris
TGATTTAATCATGTTTATTTCTCTAATCCTTGTTTAATCAATTTTTGATTTAGCCTAAGTCATTACTAAGCCCTTAAGCCTAGGTGAGTGTCTTAATTAGTTTTGAAGAGGTTAGGCTTTAGGTGGACACATGATTCATGATTTGAATTTTATGAATTTTATTTAAACATCAAAATAGGGTTATTAACTTGATTAGTTATTGACTTCAAAAGTCATACCCCTAAGTCCTGGATTCATTTTATTTTAATAAACTTTCAAATTTTAATAATTTAGAAATTTATTAACTTATCTTTTTCAATTAAGAAAGTGAGGTTGGTTTCTACCAATTAATACCTTATGTTTCAAACATCAAATAAGTTGATTAAGATCAGAGGTTACCCATTTTCCTTCTTGAATTAAGCCTAAATGTTAATTAAGGCTAAGTTTCTTAAATTACACATTTGCCCCTAAGGCTCTAACACTTCATAATTTGTCAAATTCAATTCAAATAAGTTTGAAATTTTTATCCTACCTCATTCATCGGTCAATTAAGACATTAGAGGAGAAAATGTGATTTTTCAAAATTTAATTTATTTATCTAATTATTTACAGGCAAAAAAAAGATTTTTCAAAGAAAATTCCTAAATTGACCAAGCAACTTAAGTTCACCACTAAGTCCTTAAGACCTAAGTGAATGTATTAAGTGTGTGTATTAATTTTGAAAAGATTTAAAACTTTAAGTGATCATTATCAAGATCATTTACACATCATTTTGGCTATCAAATAAGGGTGTGAAATAAAATGGGAAACATTTAAGTTTTGTATTTTTGAAAAGTCTCCCTAAGGTCAGAGAACTTAGAGAAGATGATTTTATATTTTTTTGAATTTAACTTGATTTATTGGAATTATTCTTAATAAAAACCCATTTTTAGCCTTTAAAAATCATTTTAAGCTTTAAAATTCAATATCTTTTTTTAAAAAACCAGGAAAAATATTCTAATTATTCCTAAGTGATTAGAAAGCAATTTAGAATATTTTCATGAGTTTTATTATTTTTTTATTTTTAAGATTTTTTAATTATTTAAATATTCAAAAATAGGCTAAAAATGAAGTTTTTATTTTAAATGTCATTTTATTTTTATAAAATGCCCCTGATTGTAGAGAACTCAAAAAATAAGTTTTTATAAATATTTGAGTTATATTTTTATTTTTAAAAATTATTTAAATGCCAAAAACATTTTTAAAAAATGATTTAAATGTCAAAAGTGATGTTTATCTTTAAAAATTAATTTAAGTTATCAAATGAACTCAAAATATTTTGAAATTTTTATGGTGACTTCTCTGGATCATAAATAACAGTGGAGATAAAAAATCAAGTCATTTTGATGTTTATTTTTCCAAAATCAATTATCTTAGTGATTCAGTGTTTGTAAAAATTTGGTGCATTTTAAATGACGACCCATGAAATTATTTCCAAAAGCTCCTCTGGTCATGGTGGACCTTCCAAAATTTTCTTGGAAGTTTCTAACCAACATGCTAATTTTCATGATTATTTTAAGTAAATAATGCACATAAACTTGAAAAATGTGATCCTCTATCTAGGGACCTCCTCTAACTTTAGAAAAATCAGAGAATGTTCTTCTTGACAAAGGCTACAATATGCCAAAAATTCAAGCTATGATGATAAGTCTAAATGCATGGAGAATTAAAAGATTCAAATCAGTATTTAAATAATTAAAAAATAAAATATGCATCACATGGACATAAATTTATTTCCACATTATTTTCCTCTATTCACTAAGTAAGAGGGTATTTTTATTTTATTTTTGTGATTTTTCCACACAAAATTATAGATTTTTGAAGTAAAGGGAGTTTAAATAAATAAAAAAGCCCTATTTTTCTACTTCTCCACGCGGCGCCCCGTCAACCTATGGCGGCTCCGAAGCTCCACGCGGCGCGCGCCCATCGCGGCGCGCTCCCATTTGACGTTGCTGTCCACACCAGCAGCCACACGTCCCGCTGTTCGTGTAAAGAAACACTGTCTTGCTTCATCTTGGCTATCCATTCGATACACGCTTGATCAAGAGACTCCCCGTCATCGTCCCCGATAGAATGATCCCATGACCGTCCACACTAAAACCCTAAGATCTCAGCCTAGACTCAACCAAATCGCTTCAGGTTTGATCCTATGGACTCATCTAAGTGAAGCCAACGCATCCATATGGTAATCATGCAATTAAATTAAGCCTATTCAAATGGAGAATCAAAATAGGTTCGGGAGGTAGAGAAGTATTATACCTTTACACTGAGAAGTGAAGCTTCAATCAGAGGGTCTTGGCACATTCGTTAGGGTCCAAAGAGGCTAGGGATTAAGCCTCTTGCTATGGTGTAATGCCTAGGTATGAATTCGATCACAGCCGGATTTGGGTGTTGGTCTAGTGCTATGGTAGAGGCTCTGTGGAAGGGGCATTTTATGGGGCTTTGGCTTCTTTCACTATTATGAAGGTGTGGGTAGAGTTAATTTGAGTTTGGTGGAGTGTGGAGGTGTAATGAATTCTGTCTTGGTTTTGTACAAAGGTTTAAGCTTAAAATTAAGCTTCCATAGTGGACTTCAGTTGGGGAAGAGGGTTGGATTGCACTGAGGGGATCTTAGGGAGGCTCTATGAGAAGTTTGGGAGGCTCTCTGTAAGAAATTTTCAGCACTTCCTTTAATGGCCATAGAGTTGGCCTTTTATAAAAATGGGGTCATGGTGGCTGTCATGGCCAATTAGAGGGTGTAATGTGGTGCTTAGGTGGAGGGCAGAGGAGCTCTACAATTCAATTTGGCTAATCTGGCCTCTAGGTTTGATTTGGGTGAAGCTTCAGGGGAGTGGCTCTGTGTTTGGCCATTTTACAGCCACTAGGCCGGGCCGCCGGCCAGGGGGAGGTGGCACGGGGGTC
>NW_018241293.1:62140-104928 GCF_001263595.1 Phalaenopsis equestris
TGGTGGCTTTAAGGTGGTTAGGTCACATTTAGTGCATGGGTCCAAGTGGGTGCAAATGACCAAGTCTTGGTTTTGGTCTAGGCTAGCCATGTCGATTGGCCCAAATAAATGTTGAATTTTATGTAGATGATCATAACGAACAACTTTGGTGAAGGATGGAAGTGGTTTTGAGCTCAATTGAAGGGTCAATTTGAGGGAATTTTGAATTTTAATCAATTTGGTCATGTTGGGCTAGGCTTAGGTCTAGCTTGGGCTAGCCTTGGGGTAAGTCCAAATTTATTATTATAAATTGTTAATAGAGACCCCATGAAGATTTTTCAACATGAATTGGATGCCAATTTGGAGGTTAAGGCAATTAATTGGGTGAAATTTGGGGACTTAGCCAATTTGGGGCTAAATTTGGAAATTTTGGATTTAGGCCAAAATGAAATGGATTTAAGGCTTCACCAAGGCCAATTAATGGTTGATTTTGATGTGTATGAACGTTATAAAAATTTTACAACATTAATTGGGGCCAATTGACTAGGCTATGGGTTCAATTTGGTGGGATTAAGTCATTCATATGGTCAAAACTGGGGTTTTGACCCAAATCAATATGGGGCTCAAATCATGGGCCAATTAAGCTTGGATTTAGTCTATTTTGGCCATATAGAAGGTGAATTTGTGTTGGTGAATTTGAGTTTAGGATTGAAATTGGGGTCAATTGAGATCAAATTGATGGACATTTGAGTTGAATTTGGGGAAATTTTGGCCTTTAAAGACAAATTTGGGGGTTTTGATCAAAGATGGTTAAATTGGCCAAATTCGGTCATGTGATAGTTGAGGAAAATGAAATTGGGAAAATTTGGGAGGTTTTAGGAATTTTTGGTATTTTTTGAAAATTTTGGAATTTTGGGCCCAAGAGGGGTATTTTGGTAATTTGGTCATTTTGGAGATTTTGGCCAAATTTGGGAACCACCTTAGTAATTTGGTCATTTTGGCCATTAGTCAAATTTGAGATTTTGGCTAATGGGTTTAGGGAACCACCTACAGGAGTCTCCCAAATGGGTCAAGGGACCAAAGCCTAGAAGTTCTGGGTTTAGGGTAATTAGTGATTGTGAGTGCAAATAAGTGCCTTAGCCCTAGACCAACACCCAGGGTCAACCCTAAGGTCCAACAGTCCTAAGGGTGACTTATCTTGAGTTTCCCCCATAGTGACCCCATCTACTAAGTGCTAGAGGTTAGGACCAATATGTGGAACTTTCAAGTTGAGTAGAGAAGAGTTTGAAATTTCTAATGGTGAGGGTTCCTTGTCTAGTTTTCTAAGAATAGTCAATATGAAAGTCCTATGACTAGACCTTAGGCTACTAAATAGGGAAGACTAAACCTCAACCAAAAGTGAGGTCAACAAGTCAATACTCATGAGACTTTCCGTTCTCTACACCCAAACAATGGATTTCACTCCTCTCCGTCGTGGGAATGAAGGCGTCAACGTCAGCTTTAGGTTCATATTGTTCATCTAATAGGATTCTGTGCATACAAATAGAAAGACTAATTCCTTTAATATCTGCTAAAGTCCATCCAAAAGTCTTTTTATATTTTTTTAACTTCTCTATTAATTTTTGCTCTTGAATTTTTGTTAATTCAGAAGATACAATAACATGCAATGTAGATGACTCTCCTAAAAATACATATTTTAAATGAGTAGGTATTATTTTCAGTTCAAGTTCACGTGGTTTAATACTTAAAGAAATAAGATTTTTATTATCATTTTCCAACAAATCTAAAGTTTCAAATTTGCCCTCAATATAATCCAAATCTCAATATAATCCAAATCTTCTTATCTTCTTATTTTATTTCATCCTTATTTTCGAAAAATTCTTTTTGCTTTAATTTGTCTTCAAACTCATTCTTAAATTCCTTATTACTCAGATAATCAGTTACTTCCATCCTAACACATTCATTATCTTTTTCTATTGTTGGATATTTCATAACTTTTGTAATATTAAATGTTACTTCTTGGTCATTAACTCTCATTATTAATTCTTCTTTTTACAGATATATCATAGCTCTCCCTGTTGCAAGAAATGGTCTCCCCAAAATAATAGGAATTTCTTTATCTTCCTCAATATCCAATACTATAAAGTCTACAAGGAAAATAAATTTATCCACTTTTACTAATACATCCTCTATAACTCCTTTCGGATAAGTTATTGATCGATCAGCTAACTGAAGAGCTACAGTAGTGGGGAAAAATCTCCCAAATATAAACGTCTAAAGATTGATAAAGGTATAAGATTGATACTCGCTCCTAAATCACTTAAAACTTTCCCAAAAAACTTTTCATCAATAGCACAAGGTATAGTATAATTACCTGGATCTCTTAATTTTTCAGGAAGCTTTTTCTGAAAAGTAGCACTACACTCTTCACTAAGTGCAACTTTCTCATGATCTATAAACTTCCTTTTTTTGATTAGTACATCCTTCATAAATTTCACATAACTTGGCATTTGTTCCAAAGCTTCAACAAAAGGAATGTTTATCGTTAACTTCTTAAGGACTTCTAAAAATTTTGCAAATTGTTTATCTTTATTCTTCTGCTTCATTCTTTGAGGAAATGGAGGTAATGGTTTTTCTAAAGGACCTTGTGTTTGTTCATTTTCATTTTGGTCACTTTCCATTGCTTTCTTCTCTTCATCAACTTCAGTTTCTCTTTGTATCCTTGTTGAATAGCTTTAATTTGCTTCTTACTTTAATCTTTTAGATTAACTTCCATCGTACTCGGAAGAATTCCAGAAGGTCTGTTACTGAGTGGAGTAGCAATATGTCCTAATTGATTTTTAATATTTCTAATAGCAGCCCCTTAATTTTGTATTTGAATTCCCATGTTTAACATTACTTCTTCCATCATCAACTTCTTTTCCTTAACTTGTGGGTTAGGATTAGAGTTAAATCAAGGTGGATAATAAGGTCGATAACTAGGATTTCCTTGGTTATTCAAACTTACGGAGGGATTCACCGAATTGTTATGATTGTTCCAACTAAAATTAGGGTGATTTTTCCATTCAGGATTATAAAAGTTAGAATAGGGATAGTTATTTCGATTATTTATAGCATTTAAAGTTTCATAAGATGATTGTGTATCAATGATCTGTCCTAGTAAATTTTCCTCTAATACTTGCGGTATTTGAGAATAGTTCACTCATATTTGATCAATCTTTTTCAAAATAACAGCAATTTGAGATGCTTAAGTAGACATTGCATATGAATCATGAATACTAGCTACTCTCTTAGGATTTACTCTTTTAGAGGACCATTGAAAATTGTCAGTAGCCATTTCTTCAATTAAAGAATATGCTTCATCAAAAGGTTTTGACATTAGTGATCCACCCGCAACTGCATCTATAATAGATCTAAGTGATTCTACTAATCCATTAAAAAATGTTTGAATTATTAACCAATCTTGTAGAGCATGGTGTGGACATATTTCCCTTCAAACTGACAAAAAATATGTAATATCATTTTTAAGCTTACCAATTTTTTAGGATGGAAATTATATAGCCAAGAATTTTTGTGATAGTTCTCCCCAAGTTCTGATAGATCGAGGTGCTAATGAATTTAACCAAGCCTTGGCTTTATTCCTTAATGAAAAAGAAAAAAGTCTAAGCCTAACAACAACATTAGACACTCCGTCATATTTAAAAGTAGCACAAATTTCAAGAAAACTAAGAAGAGGTAAGTTTGGATCTTCAGTAGGTGTTCCTCCAAACTGATTATTTTGTGTCATTTGGAAAATAGCAGGTTTAAGCTCAAATGAATTACCAGCAATATCAGGATTTTGAATAGTCAAGTGAAGTTCATCTGCTGTCGGATTAGCATAATCTTTTAAAGGTCTTTGAATATTTTCGCTTATTTAATTATTTAAGTTATTCACTATTTCATTTAAGTTTTTAATTTTTTTTTGTTATTTTTGAATTTCTCTAATAGTACGCTCTGATTCTGAATCGTAATGTACTAAACCTTCAGATCCAATATTTCACATAAATAAATATAATAAGCAAAGAAAAATTTAATAAAAATAACTCTTAAATAAAAATATATTTTCTTTTTAGATTTTTGAATTTTTTTAATTTTTTAATTTTTATAATTAATTATCTCTAAATTTCCTAATTTACCAAATCTATTTAATTTACCGTTACCTTTCCCGACAATGGCGCAAAAAGCTTGATCCCGAGTGAAATATAGTTATGTAAAAATTATATAGTTGACTCCTTTATGCAATGGTGCCAAAAGCTTGATGCAATATTTTATAATTTAGAAATTTAAGCAATTAATGTTGGGATTCTATGCAAGTATATGTATCATTATCAAGAAATAAAGAACTTTCTATTTAAGCCCCAATTATCGATCTCACAGGGAAGGATTAAATTTGAAATGATAAATTTACTAGAAAATTCACAGAAAGTCAAAACGAAATTACTGTCACTAATTTTGAATGTTGAGGTATTATCAGAACTAAATTATTTAACTAATAACAAAACTAAATTACAAAGTTTAAACAGTGACTACTAAACTATTAAATTATGTTTATGTTATGAAGATTTTTTATGTGTTTTGTTATGTGAAAAAGCATCTTTCCCACCACAATGAGATTTTGGTAAAATGATATGAGATAAATATTTTTAATATATATTAAATATGTATTGTGCCAAATAACATCAGTTTTAATTCTCTACCCTGATACAGTGTTATAGAAAATCATTGGCAAATCCTAGATTTAGTCTCTAAATCCGTGGCTACGCTTGGAGGATACTGACTCACACTCCAGAGCTCCCACTTCCCTTCACCTGAAGGCTAACTCTCGCTTTAGTTTTTAAACACTAAGATTAAATTGGGGATTTTACTCTGTCGCCCTAAAGATTCTCCATTCTACACCCAATAAAGTATATTTCCATATTTATTTGCACTTAATTCCATGAACAAAACTCTCCTTCATGAAATAAAATGTAATCCTCACTCTGTTGTAGAACTCATACTCCTTTTCCTAGATCATATATTTTACAACATATTTTAACAATTCAATTGGCCAGATCAAAAAGTAAATTAAGTTCAGAGTTGAAAAATCATCACAATTTATTTTATATTTTAATATTGACACATCAATATTATTTCTTCATTTCACCATATCTCAGAGTAGGGAGAAAGATAAAGTAAACTACTCAGACATCAGGAGAAAGATACAATAAAACACAAATTTCATTTATAAAAGAAAGTTCATACAACACTAATAAACAAACAACACTTATCTGAAACTCTTTCTCAAAGAAAAATCCTTTATAGTCTCTTCTAGAAAATGTAGGAAAAAGAAATCTCTCACTTTTCTCCTTCTCCAACACTCTTAGAGAAGAGTCACACTTATTTTCACCACAAAACTCAAAATTATAAGAACAATGAACTCTAAATGGTTGTGGAATGAAAAATGGAAGAATGTGTGATGCGTAGAAGGTTGAATTGGGGCTACGGGATGTTAGGAAGAGTCACTTTTCAGATCAATTTTGGCCTTAAATAAAGCCCAGAGTCGGTTCTCCAATAGGTGCCTCCAAAAACTCTTCAAAAAGTGTCTAAATTCATCAAATCTTTTAGAAACTGGGGTTGAACCGGCATTGGCGCCATAGGTGCCCATTCTGCCGCCATCAATGTTAGTGTTCCGTAATTTAATTCGCCGCTCTCTGTCAAACGGTGCCGTTGGCGCTGCTTCTGGCATCGTCGGCGCTGAACAATTTTTCAACTTTTTCATTTTTGCTCCAAATTTCATCCTTTTTGCTTCCTTTTTACTTCAAGTCCTAAAATTCAACAACCTGCAAGAAAACATAAAAATACCTTCCATTAAAGTGCAATATCACCAAAAATGAGTATAAATTATGGGTCTAAAAATGCATATATTTTTGGTGTATCACCCAACCAGACCCAAACCCAACCCAACCCAACTTAACTCTAACAGAACTTGACTTAATCTAAGTCAAAATAAATCAATCTAGCCCAAGCCCAAGTCCAAACCAATTGACCCCATATCATAACTATGCAGATTTGACCTGGAAACCTACTAATCCAAGTCTAATCTACGCTAACTGTAAGTTGTTTTACATTTCATTTCATGTTTTGCTTAATTTTCAAAAATAAAACAAAAAAAAACATAAAATTACATAAAATTGAGAACCTCTCACTAGATAGTTTTCTCCATAAACATCCAAATCTTAAACAGAACTAAACCCAAAACTTAAAAAAACTTTGATTTCTCATAACAATTAAAAAACATAAGAGTCACAACAAAACATGAATTAAATATTAAACCTAAAATAACATTTAAAATAAACCAAGATAAAGAACAAAAATCAAAACAAAATAGATCTGACATAAACCTTAGGTTAGCTATCTTAAACATCAAATTGGGGATACCCTTACCCCTGGTTAGCTGAGTATAGAAACATAGGTTAGTTCAATAAATGCCCTAGTTAGTGTTAAGGAGTACGACATACAAAACAAACAAATCTACCCTATAAGACTATAAAGAATACCTTAAGAGGTTCTAATACATGATTACTGAAGAAGGTATTTTAGATTGCCTTGAAAATACAATCCTCCACATGCCATGTTCATGGCACTTAAGGTGGTTTCTTACTTATAAGGTTTGTTATAGTTGATTTATATCAATGTCCCCGGAACAACAAAAAGCCATGGTCATCTTGTCCGGATATGTTTCTCCAAAAATTTAGGTTAGTCCACCCAATAGGATTCTTTGTTGAGTCTAGAGTTTTATTTCCATCTAGAAATCCTTCTCACCCGACTCTGTCCTTTAGTTTAGGAATTCTATTCGTTTTTTTTTTTCAGTCAAATAAAGTATTCCTAAGTCGTCTTTTGAGCTCATCAAATCAATTCAAACTCATACCAGTCTTTTTTAAACCCTTCAATTGGGCTGCCCCTTGAACAGTCACTCATAATTCCTCCAACAGCATCACCGTAGCCGTAGGTTTCTGCTCTCTTTTTTCGATTCAGAATAATTTCGGGCGAAAGTTCACTACTCTGCCGACTTACCCTCCAAATAGGTTACTCACTTTGACTGGTGCTCCTTCACTAGGAAGCCACTCTCCCTATTCTGAGACATGTTTTCAGAGTTTTCCAAAAGTGAATATGATGATCCCACATCTTCCCTCATCTCATGGAGTCTCGTCTCAGACACAAGAAGTTTTTCAGGTAGTGCCCTCTTAGAAGAATCCTTCGCTTGCTGCTTCACTACCTTTAAAACCATCTTTCATGCATCCTCTCCAAACGTGACTGACTTGGAGGGGGGACTGCTCTCCATGATCATTAAAGAAGATAAAAAGAAATAAATTGCTCGAAGAAATCTAAGATAAGATATTGTTTCTTTTCCACTCTTCCCCATTAATAGTGGTCTTTGAACAAAATTCTAGGAGTGTTCAATTATTGTGCATTTAATAATCATGAATACCAAAATTTTTTTTTTAAAAAAAATAAGATTCCCTTTTCTTTATCATAGCTGATGCTATCAAGGAGCAAGAGAAATGAAGAACTTAAAAATGCACATAAAAAAAGTCACAACAAGACTCTCGAAGAGATATGGCAGCCGATAGAGAAGATGACGTGGTGCTCCAGGACCCACTATGAATATTTCAAGGGCCCAAAATTATTCAGCCAATTTATATTGGCCGGGAGAAAGTAGTCTCGAGACAAGTGGAAATCAGTTATCCTTCAAAAGTGTTGTTGACACTAACCTCACACGGATGAGTCCGTTGACATTTCTCAACAAGGTCAGGTGAATGGCAAAAGCCACACAGATATAAAGCTGTTAGCCGGGGCCTCCCGGTCTAACCTTTGGCCATAACCACCCGGGTAATGATCGTTGGGCTCTCTGTGCATTGCCCTCTCAGGCTCCCAATGCTATCAGGTCGGATGACACTTCGAGCTCCGGCCCTATAATTATTTATAACCAAAATTTTCCTTGTTGAGTCTATTTTATTAGTAGTACATAATGTAATCTTACAACCCTCATTCTTTTAAATAGAGGCTCTTTTCATGAATAAATGTTGCACGATTTTACTCTTCTTTACAAATTGCTTGTTCTCTTCCTCTGTGTCTCCCGAACACCTCTGTGTGTCCCGAACAATTTTGGATTCAATAGTTCCATTACTATCAATTAAAATAGTATATTCATTCATTTATCTTATTTATAGCATTTATAGCATTTAAAGTTTCATTAAAATGACTTTTTAATGAAACTACTGTAATATCATCGTTAGCTTTAAATCTCATCTGGCCTCTTGTACAAGCCTAAGTTTTTTTAGCATTATACATATTCATTATTGTTAACTTTACCTTTTTTTAAAAAAAAATAAGTATTTAAAATAAAATTATATTTAAATACTATTTTTTCAAAAAATTCTGTTATTTTAAGTAAAAACGTTGTTATAGTTTTAAAAAAAAATTATTATTACTACTAATCAATATTTTTTAAGAAGGACCCTCATAAAAAATTTGTCTCGCGACGATTTTTCTTAAAAGCGTAGTACATAAAAAGTTCATTACAAATAAGAGAAATTTTTTTTTAAAATTTAAATATTGTTTTATTTTAAATACTATTTTCAAGAATTTCATTATTTTGAAAAAAATTGCAAAACCGGAATTTTTATTTAAAATAACGGAATTTTTTTAAAAAAAATTTAAAAATATTTTATTTAAAATATTATTTTTGCTATCACTTTATTTGATATTTAAATTTAAAATAAAAATAAAAAAATCAGTATTTAAATGACGCTTTTTACCAAGATAAAGGAAGAGAGATCAAAGACGTGTAGTGCTTGTGTTTGACTGAGAGGAAGGCGGTCGCTCTGGTGATCAAAATTTTCTGTCTAGACATAGCTGTATGTGCGGATCCCTAATAATATACCGTCATGTGTGTTATATTAGGTAACAAAAAAATATTAAAGTAGAACCGCGGACTCCGCAATATACCTAAAATAATCCCAAAATATTCTCGGAATAACATTCGCGGTGTAATTTCAGAGTTATTGAAGTGGAATAAATGAGTTTCTTTTCAATAACTCCGAAATAACTTGAATATAACGCCACAGAGGTTATTTCGGGGTTATTTTTATGTTATTTCGTGGTTATTGAAGAAAAATATATGAGTTTCTATTCAGTAATCCCGAAATAATCCCGAAATAATTCCGAAATAACATTTGCGGTGTTATATTGGGATTATTGAAGTGGAACCGTGGAGGATATTTCAAAATTATTTTGGGGTTATTTCTGAGTTATTGAAGTGAAATATATGAGATTCTCTTCACTAATTCTGAAATAACCCCAAAATAAACAACCATATAGCACATGTGGTAGCATATTATTTAAGTCCGCACGTAGAACTACAATCTCGAGTCAGGACAAAAAATTTTCCTGCCGTGATGAGGGAGATATGAGTCTGTAGGCGAGGGAGAGAGATGACTGATAGGTGTGAGTGCAAAAAGGGAGAGCGACGGCAAGATGCGCTTCACGGAGGGGTGGAGAGAGAGAGCAAAACGGAGAGTGAGGAAGCGTTGGTGAGATAGATAGATAGAGTTAGAGCGAGATCAGAGAATGAGGTAGTCCTTTCGTCAGAGAAGCATAAAGGAGAGGAAGAGAGGTGGCATGAGATAAAACAAACCCCCAGAGAGAGAAATTGGGAGGAAGGGAAGACCGGTGGGAGCAATCTAGTTTGGGTTCTCGGTTCGCTGCTAGTTAAAGTGGTGTTGTTGTTACGAAGGGTGGCTGAGCAGGCAAAACTGAGGGCCTTTCGTGGAACTGAGAGCTCAGAACAAAAGGAAAGAACAAAGAAGCAAAAAGAAAGAAATCTCGTGTTATTTGCTTCCAAATTCATTTCCCATGAGAGAAATAAATAAGATTTTTTTTTTAATTTTGAAAAAAGAAATATATTTTTTAAAAAAATTATACGGCTCTCATTTTATTCCATAAAAAATAAAATTACAAAACCATGAAAGAGGTCCCACACACACACACTAAAATCCAAAAGAAAAGAAAAAGGGTCATCTTTCTAAAAAAAAAAAGAGGAAATACAACTCAACACACCCACCATACACACTCTAAACTAAACATCTAAAACAACTAAACAACGAAGATCATCATGTAAAAATTTGGAAATAAAAGGAGCATTCAGAAGAAATCCCAGTTTAGCAGCCCAATCGACAACTGCATTTCCACCTTTTTAGCATGAGACCAATAGACCTTAAGATCTTTAGCAAGGTATTTGATCTTCTTAACCTACAAATTAATACTCCAATGACACACTAATACACCTAAAATATATAGTGGTTTTATATATATTTTTATACCTATTTTTGAGATATTGTGCTTTAATGAAATGTATTTGTGTTTTTTCTTTCAGGCATAATCAAATGGATGAAAAATGCTAAAAGGGATGAAAATTGGTCAAATTTAGAGCAAAAATGAAGAAATGTGCAAAAATGAGCTGGGGTGCCTAAGCGCCCAGGTCTGACGCCTAAGCACCAGAGGCTTGCGTCTAAGCATAAAGTACGCTGCGCTTAAGCACCAGAAGTAGTTATTTGATGATTCATTAAATTTAGATAAATTTTTGAAGAGGTGTTAAAGAAACTCTTGGTAAGAAAGTAGGAAATATCCTATGGACAAGAAAATTCATTCAATTGGCTTTTGAGGAGGCAACTTCTAGAAGATTCATTGAATGGAGACACATTTTGAAGGGACACCAAGACACCTTTTGAATTTTTATTAAAGAAGACTTGGATCATCAAGCAGAGGCTAGCCACCATTAGACTTTATAGTCATCATCCATTCAAGTCGCCGCCGCCACCACCGCCATCGCCACCGCCACCGCCACCGCCACCGTCAGCCACTTTCTTTTAATTTTATTTTGAGTGTTTAGTTTGTATTATAAGTGAAAGAATAGAAATCAAATGAACTTCAAGACATTTGGTGGAGAGGATTTGAGATAAGCCTTTATCTTTATGACTACACTTGGTTTTAATCTAGATTTCTTGTTTGTATACATGATTTATACATGATTTCTACTTTTTTGTATACATGATTTCTACTTTTAAATTCATGTTTGGTTGTGTTTTCTCTATATATTCTGAGTAGTTTTATTTATCTTTTTCCTTAAAATGATAAGTGATTAAGTGTTGAAAGGAAGTTGTGTGAAGTATTAGGCTTCAATATTGGAAGAAGTTGTGATGATTTGAAACCTTGTACTTAATTTACTTCTTGATTTGGCCAATTAAGATGTTAATACCTATTGTGAAAACATGTAAGATCCAAAATGGTATTGACTCAGTCAACAAATAGTTTAGAATCACATATTGATTTTATGGATGAGAATGTAATTCATGGGATTGAGTGCAAATAAATAGGGAAATAAACTTTTCAAGGGTGTAGAATTAGAGGACTTTAGAGTGAAGGACTAAAGCCCCCAATTTGATTTATAGTTTTAGGTTTTGATACGAGATTTTAGCCCCCAGGTGGAGGGAGAAGAGGGAGCTCTAGAGTGAGAGCTAGTATCTTCTCTACCTAACTGGTCTTGAAGACTATTCAAACTATAAATTAGTCAATGTTCTTTATAGCATCTCTAGTAAGGGTAAAGAATATTATTGCTCATATTTGGCACAACACATTTAGAATACTTTCATAATAGAATTTCTCTACTTATTACTAATTCATGATAAGGAAAAATATATTTTACTTATACTGCCTTCATCTTGCAAGCATTTAATTAAGTTAATTAGTTGTTTACTTTATTTTCATAAACCAAAAATTACGAAAAGAATCGAATTTTCATTCCTATTTTAACATCTTAAGTATAAGTAAGAATATTTTGCTAAGTAGATTTTTGTCATCTACAATTTCTAAACTTTCTAGTTTTCTAAATTGCATATTGCTAATCTTTCTGTGGTTTCAATATTCGAGGCTTAATGGAAAAGTTCTATATTGCTTGATAACGATACGTATACTTGCATAGTATCCCATATTTATATTTTATAATTGTATTCTTATTTGTTTCATAGTGGAAAACTTATTTAGCTTTTTCTTTGGATCAGATTTTTGACTTTGTTGTAAACTATTAAAGAAATTAAGCATATAATCGCATACATTGCATTTTACATCTATATAGAAAGTCGGGATCAAGTTTTTTGTGTCGTTGCCCGGAGGTTAAAAAAAGAGTTGAATTACAGAAATTTGCAAAAAATTTCAAAAAGAAGTTTTTAGAATGCAAAATTTCTATTTTTACAAATGTCTTAATTAAACTTTAAGATTTATCGTAGGAATATTGTAGTCTTGTTTTTATTTAAAGTTCTTGTGTGTGTGTTTTTATTTTTATTTCATTTTATTTTTTTTATATAGTAATGTATGCATAGTTCAGGTTCCATAGGACTTGTGCCTTACGATTATGAATTAGAAAGAGCTATTATAAAAATTAAAAAAATTAAAAAATTATTGAAAAATTTCAAGAATTTGCAAATCAAAATAATCAAAATGTTGCAGTATTTAGACCTTTAAGAGATTATGCAAAACCTACGATGGATGAACTTCATTGTAGTATTCAAAAACCCGTTGTATTGACTGATTCATTTTAACTTAAACCTGCTATTATCCAAATGTAATAAGTTTGGAAGAGCACCAACTGAAGATCCAAATTCACATCTTGTCAATTTTCTAGAATTGTGTGCTACAATTAAATATGATGGTGTATTAGATGATGTTATAAGACTTATATTGTTTCCTTTATCACTAAGGGATAAAACTAAGATATGGTTACATTCGTTATGACTTGGATCTATCAGAACTCAGAGTGATTTAGCGCATAAATTCCTTGTTAAATATTTTCCACCACAAAAAACTGTGAAGCTTAGAAATGATATTACATCTTTTTGTCAATTTGAAGGGAAATCTATTTATGAAGCATGGGTATTTATGAAGCATGGGATTTATGAAGCATGGGAATGATTTAAAGAGCCCTTAAGAAAGTGTCCACTCCATGGTATACTAGATTGGTTAATAATTTAAATATTTTATAATAGATTAGCTGGATCTCTTATAGCTGGATCTCTTAGATTAGCTGGATCTCTTAGATCTATTATTGATGCCACTGCTGGTGGTTCATTGATGTCAAAATCATTTCATGATGCTTATGCTTTAATTGAGAAATGGATTCAAATAATTTTCAATGGTCTTCTGATAGGGTAAATCTTAAGAAAGTAGCCAATATTAATGAAACTCATGCTTTTTACAGTGTTAGCAAATCAAGTTGCAGCAATTTCAAGGAAGTTAGATCAATTTGGAATGAATTTTTCTCAACAATTTGGAATGAATGAAGAGAATTCATTAGGAAAAATGGTAGATTCTCAAGCAACATTAGAAACTTTGAATGCCATAAATAACAAGCAGAATAACCTATACATTAGAAACTTTTAGAAACTTTGAATGCCATAAATAACAAGCAGAATAACCTATATTCAAATTACTATAATCTAGGTTGGAAGAATCATCCTAACTTTAATTGAAACAATCATCATAACTTTAATTGAAACAATATTTTGAGTAGTAGTAATCAACAATGAGGGAATAACCAAGTAAACCTATTAGGGAACCAGAACATTCAAGGGAATAGTAATTATAGACCTACGTATCATCCAGGTTTCAACAGTAATTGATACACCAAAATAATATATTGTTTTAGTACTTATTTTATGCCTACTTTTGGTGATATTGCACTTTAAAGGAGGACATTTTTGTGTTTTTGTTGCAGGTATATCATTTTTAGGCATTTGGAGCAAAAATGAAGAAAAGAGAGCCAAAACAACTAATTTTGGGATTCTGATCCATCATGCGCCAAATTACCAAAATCCAAAGAGCTGGTGCATGATGTGCCAGGGATGACTTTTTCAAATTAAGGCAGTTTGAGACAAATTTTGTATGAATTTTCAAAGGGACACTTGTTCTACACACCTCTTGGAGTAATTCAATGCATCTAGACACTTTGGAAGGTTCTTATATGAAGGGAAATGACTATTAAAGGGAAATGACTATTAGATCAAATGACACATCTTTTAAATTAAAAAGAGTTGACTTTTGGAGGGAATTTTAGAGAGAATTGGAATTTTAGAGAGAGAGGGAATTTTAGAGAGAATTTTTAATTCTTTTCCAAAGGAGGCAACCCAGAATAAAAGAAGAAGAGTTCATAGAGTTTGAGGAGGGGGCTTTTGTGTATGACGTGAGGGAGAGAGAGAAAGTGGCATGAGTTAGAGAGAAAGAGAGAAGAGGAGATTTTCTTCTAGGTTGTAAGAGGAGAGGGAAGGTGAGAGATTTCTTCTTTATTATACTTCTAAGAGAGAATTTGGAGTGATTGTAATGGAGTGATTGTAAAGAGTGATTGTAAAGAGAGAAAGGCTTGGAGAGAACTTCTAGGGAATTCCTTAGGAAGGATTGTAAGTTGTATTTTTATTTCTTTTGTTTTGTAAACTTGTTTTTATATATGAAATTTGTGTTTTGTCGTATCCTTCTCATGAATTCTGAGTAGTCTTCTTTATCCTTTTCTCTACATTGGAAATATGATTTTGTGAAGAAAAGATTTTGTTTTCCACGGTTTTAAATGATAATAATTATTGATGATTTGAACTCCGATCTTCATTTACTTTTTGATCTGGCCAATTGAAATGTTAAAATTTGTTGAGAGACATATGTTCTTAAATGAGATACGATTTATAGAATATAGGGAGAATCACATTTGATGATTTTATGTGAATGTATGTCATCCATGAGATTGGGTGCAAATAAATAGAAAAGTATACTTTGTTGGATAAAGAATTGGAGATTTTAAGGTGACAAATTAAAACCCCCAATTTAGTTCAGTTGGTTGGAAACTAATGCGAGATTGTTAGCCCTAAGGGGAGGGAGTAGTTGGAGTTCTGGAGTGGCAGCCGGTATCCTCCCAGACTATCTACGGAATTAGAGACTAAACTCCAGATTAGTCAATGTTCTTTATATCACTCAGAAGAGGGTAAAGAATAAAATTGTTTCTATTTGACACAAAATAGTTTATATATATATTTTTTCAAATGATTTCAATTTCTTCACAAACCATATACTCATTGTAAAGGGGAAGGATGCTTTCTTAAATTTGAACTTTTCTTCACAACAAAAAAATTGTTTAATTTTCACAATTTTACTTTTAAAAGTTTAATATTTAGTTTTTTTTAACTTCTGTAGTCTTACATTTTTTGTATTCTCACATCTGCATTTTAATTAGCATTCACGTGAGTAGTCAATTTTCAAACCTCACACTTTACTTTTTTTGCACTTTACTTTTATTTTTGTTTTTGAAATAAAATAATTTTCATAATTTACTTTATGATTTTCGGATGAAATTGATTTTTACATGCAGAAAATACCAAGTAAAAGTAATATTGTTTTAACAAAATTAAGAAAATTGTCATTTTACATGTTACGAGAATATGATTTATGGTAAATTATTTTATGAAAAGCATTTTTGTTGGGATTATATTGCATATTTATTATAAATTTGCTTGCATCAATTTTTTGGCGTCGTTGAGTGGTATCAATTTCTTACATATTTGCATATACAAAATTTCATATCAAGTTTTTGGCGCCGTTGCCGGGCAAGTAATAAAAAATATTAGTATTTTACTTTATTTTATTTGAATATATGTATATGTTAGAAAATAATAATTGTTCTTTATATTAGAAAATAATAAAACCTTAAGATCCTACACAATCTTATATATCATAAATCAAGATAAATTTAGGTATTAGACAAAAATCTGGAAATCAATTGAACAAAAAAACAAAACAGACGCAACTTTGACTTTGACACCAACGACGCCCTTTTACAAAAGCCATTGCGCCAATAATGCCCAGTTCTGGATAAATTTGGCAGACTTTGACAGGATTTCACTTCAAAATAACTACCTAGAGGTCTTTTTTAAAGGCATGAAAACTATTTTTGACGACCAGAAACTTCCATATTTTGAAATCCATGGCTTCTAATTCCAGAAACAATTCAAGGTATGGAGTTTTCAATAGAAGAACGTTCATCAGTTTTGATGAGCAGAGATTACACAACAAAGTCATCACTAAGAAGAGACTTATCAAGGAGAGAGGCTTTGTCAATCATGGATTGAGTAATCCAAGTTCTCAGATTGAGAAAATCATAGTACAGAGATGTTGGGAAGTAATATGCTACACTACCGCTGCAGTAGTTGTTCCAGTGGTAAAAGAATTTTATGCTAACCTACATGGAATTAAACAAGGAGTTTCCTTCATTCAAGGTAAGGGTGTACCATTTACTTCATCTTAAATTAACGATATGTTTATGGTAGAAAGTGTACCGATCTGTCATTATACAAACTTTATACTAACGAAGGATATGATGTATAATGTATACCAATTTTTGATGGTTAAAAATGATAATTGGGAAATCAGAGATGAGGGGTACGTTAGCTTCTCCACTTCACTGCTTAATCCAATATCTAAATAATGGAATTTCTTCATCTCCGCAAAACTACTCCTTACAATGAAAATTAGTAGAGTTACAAAAAAAAGTGCAATTTTAAACTATTGCATTCAAATGAGAAAGCCCATTGACATGGGATCAATTATTTTCAAATCTATTATGGGTATTATTATGAATGAGCGTATATATGGACTGGGGCATCCTTCTACAATCTTCTTACTTTGCAGTCAATCTCAATTGCCATATAAAATTTAGGAGAAAGTGTTATTACCTTGGGAGCCCTTGGATCCTACTGATGAAAACTATATTGGTAATGGAAATGAAGCGTTGGATATTATCTTGGATCATTCATTACATGCTTTGACACCCTTAATGCCCTATACAGTTGGAAGTTCAATAGTTTTGCAAAAGAAAATGAAAAAAAATAGAACGAGAACTTCAGATTATCATGAATGCAATAGGAAATCTTAATTACCTTTTTGATCACTTAGATTGGAGGATGAAGGAAAACTTTTATCATACGGGAATAATTGAAGCAGGTTTGGTGTAGATGTTCAAGAAGAATGAATGGATTAATGAAAATTTAACTGATCAATTCCCGTATCGACCCTTCTATAATTTGTACGTCCTTTACTAGTCTATGGGAGATATTACAGGAGGAGACAATACTGAAGATGAAGAGGAGTAATTGAATAACTTGGACTTTTTGCTATTTAAATTTAATTATGTTTTTAATGTAATTGCGTTGGATTTATTTTAAAACTTTGTGTGATTGTGTTGAATTTACTTTTCTTTAAAGTCATAAAACTTTAACTGTATATTTAGTTTAGTTTTCAGCGTTCTAATGTTGTGGCTTGATTTCGATGTTCAATTAGAGTGTGATTTACTTTATGTATATGTGAGTGTGATTGAAAATCTATCTTTGTAAAGGTTTAGAATTTCATATATAAAAGTTAGCTTTTGTGTTGTTTGTAAAACATTTGTTTGTGGACTATTTAAGGATGAATATATATTGTGGACTATTTAAGGATGAATATTATTGTTTAAAAAAACTAAATTAACGTTGAAGTGAATTGGAAACAACTGAAATTGCAAAAAAGGCAAAAATTTGAAATTTTTGGCTCTAGCGCCAACGGCTCCCGAGACCCAAAAGTTTCCAAATACTTTAAATTCTATGATTTGCACTGTAAAAACACCATTTTCACCCCTTCAATCACCTTCAACCTTTGGTTTACAACCCTAGGGCTTACTAGCGCTTGGATTTGATGCAATTAAAACACAAAAGAAGTTGGAATTTCATCTTCTCTTGGTAAGAGCTACACTTTGAACTCAAAATTTTTAATTTTCGCCAAGGATTTCTACTACATTGCCTAGATCCGAAATTTTGAAATATTTGGAAAGATTTTGAGAATATCTTTTTGTGAAGAACTCTTACGTAGTGGATTTAAGTTTAGAAAATTCCACTTTGTGATTTTTGAATTTTTTTTAATTTATTTGGATTTTATCAAATTTCTGGAAAAATTGCTATGGCACCAAGGATGATTAAGGGAAAGAGGAAAATGAATTTTGATGATAAAAAATTTGTCAACTGTCAACTACAAAGCTAGCATTTGTTTCAATTGTTTGCTTACTGCAATGAAAGTAATTCAGGATCGAGCATTAAAAAATCTGGGTGGTGAAGTCATAAGATTGATTGTTGCTCGGTAGTGGGAGAATTTCTGTTGCTTTGTTGTAGAGGCTATTATTGGTGTAGTCATGGAGTTCTATACCAACTTTAGGGAGATTTCTGATGACCGCGTCAATATTTGTGGTAAAATGGTTGAATTCACCCCTAGGAAAATTAATGAAATGTCAATACAAGGTATTCGTTGCTACAAATGAGGCCCTGGAGGAAGTTATGTCATTTCTTACTTATGGTAAAGGAGCTTGGAAGGTGAAGAATAACGTTAAGATAAACTTCCCTACTTTTATGTTAAATGTAGTCTCCAAGGCATGACATTACTTTATATCGGCCAGAATGATACCTACGTTTTGCCATAGCAAAGTTAGTAAGGATAGAGCCATCCTAAACTTCTGTATTCAAAAGATGAGCAGGATAGATGTAGGCTCTATTATTTTTAGAAACACTCATTCTACTGCTTTGGGTGAGACAAATTGGGTGAGACAACTGGTGGATTAGCACACCCTGCCTTGATATTCACGTTATGTGAGCAGGCAGGAGTTGATTTTAGAATTGATGAGGACAGGATTGAGCCTCTTAAACCGATTGGGCCTGCAAACATTAAAACCTATGAATCTCATGTTGGATGAGGATCGGGAAGTAGAAGTAGGGATATTCATTCTACTTCTAGCACTCTTACTCTCCAGGGACTTATGGAATAAATGATGATCCAGTAGGGAGATATTTTAAGAATGGAGGGCAGGATTGAAAGTTTGGAGGCCAGAAATGAGCATAAAGATGATTTAACAAGATAGAAGTTTGAGTATGATATTGCATATGATGATGCTATGGTTAGATACATGGGGGGTGACCACTCAGTACAGTTTCCTAGTCACCCTATTTTTACACCATATCAACAACAAAACTTTGATGTAGAAGAAGAAGATGATGATGATGATGAGTGGTGACATCTCCTTAGTCATACTCTTGATCTCTTATTTAGTTGATTGTTTGTTGCATTTTGTTTTTATTATTGTTTAATTTTTTAGTGTGAAACTTTGATTTATATTTAAATGTGGTGTTGTGAACTATAAACTATAGAAATATTGTAAAATTGAAATTTATTTTAATACTGTTATTTGTTTTTAATTACTTTGTTGTATTTTAATTTTTAGTTAACTCTTTCTCAACAAACATTTTTATATATCATATGATTTTTAATGTTTCAACTTTTGTAGTATTTCATATTCGCACCTGCAATATTTCAGAGTTGAATTTCAAAATCAGAATCTTCAACAGGTAAGTCTTTTCTTTATGCATTAGTTGTTTTCTTTCACCGTGAAATTTCAGTTTTTCATCTTAACCTTTCAAAAATTTAAGTTTGTGGGGTGGGGGAAGAAAAATTCATTTTTAAGGAAGGACACTTAATTTTATTTGTCCTCAATGAACTATATTTTAAAATATTTATTTTAACATGACCTGTGGTGGTAGAGCATAACTTTGGATAACTATATTTATGTTTCTAAATATATAGTAAACTTAGGTAAATTTTTTTAATAATAAAGGTTAATTTTAGAGATTAAGATATGTGGTATGAGAGAATAAGACTATGTTTTTTCATTGTAAGTAAGGGAATTTGATTTTTGAAGTAATAAGAATCTTAGAGTTTCATGTAAGAAGAAAATAATAAAACCTTATGAAAAATCTTTATTTAAAGCTAATATGAATTTCTAATATGAATTTATAAAGTGAAGGAATGTGAAAATTTTTTAACTTTAAGAAGAGGATAGTGAAGTTCAAAATCATTGAAGGCTACCCAAATATAATAATTCTCACACATAAACAAAAAGAAAAAAAGAGAGAAAAGAAAAAGGATTGAAAATGATCCTGAAAGAAAACAAAAAGAGAAGATAAGAAAAAGATATGAGGAGAAGCTTGAGGAGATGCCTAATAAAACATTGGCTGCACTTAAGTCAACTTAAGGAAGAAGGCTTGACTACATTCTCTACCCTTATATTTAAGTATTAGCATATTTACTAATAAATTTTTCATAAATTTCTTTTTCATATGGATATTCTAAGTGGCTTTAATATGACAATTTGCAATTTTCCTTGAAAAGAATAAAGAATCGAAAATCTTAGACTTGACAGCTAGATATTCTTATACCTTTAGTATTAACTGGAGTTATTTTAAATTTTTTCTTAAATTATGCTATTATATTTAATAGACCAAAATATAGAAATTTAGAAGTTAAAACTCTTTTCCATAAGTCATATTTTTATGTAGTAAAGAAGTTACTTGAGGACAAGTAACATTTAAGTTTGGGGGATTTTGATGCACCAAAAATATATGCATTTTTCGACTTATATTTTATACTCATTTTTGGTGATATTGTGCTTTAAAGGAAGGCATTCCTTATGTTTTGTTGCAGGTTGATGATTTTTAGGACTTGAAAAAAAAGGAAGAAAAAGGATGAAATTTGGAGTCAAAATTACGTTTTGGAAAAAATGCTCAGTGTCGGCAGTCCCAGCAAGGACGCCTAGGGCGTCAGACTGGGCGCCAATGGCACAATTTGACAGAGAGCACAAAATTAAATTTGGTCCAGAGGCGCCGACGACACCAAGGTTGGAGCTGGGTGAAATTTTAGAAGATTTGATCAATTTGGATGCTTTTTGAAGAGTTATTGGAGGCACCCCTTAGAAACCCGACTTTATGCTTTTTTAAGAGCAAAAATTGCCCAGAAAAAGTGGTAGTTAGAGGGGGCTAGAGGGTAATTGAGTTTACTTGAGTGTTTTATTGTTGAAAGTGGTGAGTCTAAGTGTAATATTTTTCCTAATAGTTGTTAAGAGAGGGAGAGAAGTGAGAGATTTCTTCTTCCATACATCTTTAAAGAGAAAATCAAGAGTCTTGTAAAGAGAGAAAGAGTTTAAGAGAGGCTACAAGGGATTTGCTTTAAGAAAGAATTACAGATAGGTGGTGTTTATTTATTATTGTTGTATAAACTTTCTTTTATTTATGAAATTCATATTTTGTTGTATCTTTCTCATGAGGTCTACGTAGTTTTCTTTGTCTTTCTCCCTACTCTGAGATATCGTGAAATGAAGAGATAATTTGGATGGGCAAATTTTAAAATATAAAATAACTTGTGATGTTTTTTCCATTATGTTCTTAATTTACTTTTCAATCCAGTTAATTGAAATGTTAAAATCCGTTGCGTAACATATGATCTGAGAAATGGAGTATGAGTTCTACAATAAAGTGAGAATCACATTCAATTCTACGAAGAAGTGTTTCGTTCATGGAACTGGGTGTAAATAAATTGGGAAATATATATTACTGCGCAAATAATTTGAGATTTTAGGGTGACATACTAAAATATCTAATTTGGTTTTAGTGTTTAAGAACTAAATTAAGAGTTAGCCATTAGGGGAAGGGAAGTGGGAGCTCCGGAGTAAGAGCCAGTATCCTCCCAGCCTAACCACAGATTTAGAGAATAAACCTAAGATTAGCCAATGATTATCTAAAACACTTGACTAATGGTAGAGTATTAAAATTTCTCCTATTTGGCACAATACAAATTCAAACCATTTATCTCTCCCAAAAACTCATTGTAGTGAGAAAGATGCTTTCTTATATTTGATTACTTCATCACAAAAACATAGTTTGGTAGTTATATATTAACTTTACTTTATAGTCTTGCTACTAGTTGATAATTTAGTTCTGATAGCACCTTAAACATTTGAAATTAGTATAGTAGAGTTTCTTTTTTATTGTAAAATTCCTAATTTAAATTACCATCTTGAATTTAAACCTTCCACGTGGGATCGATATTTGGGGCTTAAACATACAGTCTTGTATTACTTGATAACAACATGTATACTTGTGTAGAATCCCAACATAAATTGCTTCAATTTCTTATTAATAAATAACAAATCAAGTTTTTGGCAACACTGCAAACTAAAGTCATCTTCATTTCAGTTACTAATACACCTAAAATATATAATGTTTTTATACACATTTTTATGCATATTTTTGAGATATTACACTTTAATGAAATGTATTTGTGTATTTTATTTCAAGTAAAATCAATTAGATGAAAAATAATAAAAGGAGTGAAAAAGGGTCAAGCTTGGAGCAAAAATGAAGAAGGTGAAAAATTAAACTTAGGAGCCTAAGGGCCAGGACTGACGCCTAAGCGGTAGAGATTCGCGCCTAAGAGCCAGGTACCCCGCTCTTAAGCATTAGAAGTAGTTATTTGATGATTCATTGATTTTAGAAAAAATTTTGAAGAGGTGTTCGAAGCAAACCTTAGTAAAAATGTGAGAAATAGCCAATGAACATAAAAATTCATTGAATTTTCTTTTGAAAGGAGGAACTTCTAGAAGATTCATTGAATAGAGACACACTATGAAGAGACACCAAGGCACCTTTTTGGATTTTTATTAAAGAAGAATTGGATTATTAAGAGAAGAGGCCAGCCATCAGCCATTAGAGCCATCATTCATCAAAGAAACCGCAAACCGCTGCCGCCACCCATCGCCGCTGCAGCCGCCGACCACTTTTTTTTTATTTTGAGTGTTAGTTTTGTATTGTGAGTGAAGGAAGAGAATTCAAAGGAACGTCAAGACATTTGGTGGAGGTCAAGACATTTGGTGGAGAAGACATTTGGTGGAGAGGAATGGAGATAAGTGTTTATCTTTGTGACTACACTTGGTTTTAATTTAGATTTCTTGGTTGTGTGCGAGGTTTTCTTTGTGTGCATGATTTCTACTTTTAAACTCATGTGTGGTTGTGTTTTCTCCATAGATTCTAAGTAGTTTTCTTTATCTTTTTCCTTAAAATGATAAGTGATTAAGTATTTAATAGAAGTTGTGTTAAGTATTAGACTTCAATGTTGGAAAAATTTGTGATGATTTGAAACCTTGAACTTCATTTAATTCTTGATTTGGCCAATTAAGATGTTAATACCTGTTGTGAGAACATTTAAGATCCGAGATGGTGTTGTCGTTGTCTCAGTCAATAAATGTCTCAGTCAATAAATGGTTAGAATCACATATTTATTTCATGAATGAGAATGTATTTCATGGGTTTAAGTGCAAATAAATAGGGAAATAAACTAAGCCCATCTTAATTTAACACCGCTTTTTAAGTAGCAATTCCGATGACTTTAGAATGATAGGCTGAAGACCCCAATTTGATTTATAGTTTTAGGTTTCGATACGAGATGTTAGCTCTCAGATGAAGGGAGAAGAGGGAACTCTAGAGCGAGAGCTAGTTTCTTCCCTACCTAATCGGTCTTCAAAACTATTCAACCTATAGATTAACCAATGTTCTTCATAGCATCTCTAGTAAGGGTAACGAATATTATTGCCTTTATTTGGCACAACACATTTAACATACTTTAACAACAGAATTTCTATACTTATTACTGATTCATGATAAGGAAAAAGATATTTTATTTAAATTGACTTCATCTTACAAATATTTAGTTAAGATAATTATTTGCTACTTTATTTTCATAATTTCAAAAATTACAAAAAGAATTAAATTTTCATTTTAATTATAGTTTCTTAAGTTTAAGTAAGAATATTTTGCTAACTAGATTTTTGTCATCTAAACTTTCTAGTTTTGTAAAGTGTTCATTGTTATTTTCCCTTTGGGTTTGATATTCAGGGTTTAATCAAAAAGTCCTATATTACTTGATAATGATACGTATACTTGCGTATTATCCCAATATTAAATATTATAATTGTGTTCTTATTTATTTCATAATGGAAAACTTACCTACTTTTTCTTGAGATTTAGTTTTTGATGCCGCTACAAATTAAAAATAACTATTAAGGAAATTTAGCATCTATATAGAAAGTCGGATCAAATTTTTGGTGTCGTTGCCGTGGAAAATTACAAAATTTTCAAAAAAAAATTTTAGAAAGCAAAAATTCTACTTTTATAAAACTCTTATTAAAACTTTCAGATTTATTATAGGAATATTTGATACACCAAAAATATATGCATTTTAAGACTCATATTTTATACTCATTTTTTGTGCTATTGCACTTTATATGAAGGTATTTTTCATGTTTTAATGCAGATTGTTGATTTTTAGGACTTGAACCAAAAAGAAAGCAAAAATAATGGAATTTAGAGTCAAAATGGAGTTTTTGAAGAATTATTCAGTACCGACGGTGCTAGATTGGGAGTCGACGACGCCATTTGACAGAGAGCATGATATAATTAAATGGGCACTGACGCCGACGGTGCCAATGTCGGTGTAGGCCCTATTTCTACAAGATTAACAAATTTATAAGCTTTTCAAAAAGTTTTTGGATGCACCTATTGGAAAATCAATCTTAGACTCTATTTAGAGCTGAAATTGATCAGAAAAGACGCCCATTTGCACCCCCCTTCGCATTCCTTTGCACCCTTCAACCACTTTCCACTCTCTTCCACACTATTCCACATTCCCTATAGCCACTTAGAGTCCACTAGTCATTTATTTTCTTTATAATATTGAGTTTTTGTGGTGAGTTTAAGTGTGAATTCTTCTCTAAGAGTGTTGGAGAGAAGTGAGAGATTTCTTCTTCTTACATTTTCTAAGAGAGTCTACAAGGGATCTGCTTTGAGAAAGAGTTTTAGATAGATGTTGTTTGTTTATTATTATTGTATGAACTTTCTTTTATATATGAAATTTGTGTTTTGTTGCATACTTCTCATAAAGTCTGAGTAGTTTTTTTGTCTTTCTCCCTACTTTGAGATATGTTGAAATGAAGAGATAATTTGGATATGCCAATGTTAAAATATAAAATAAATAGTGATGGCTTTTCAACTCCATTCTTAATTTACTTTTCGATCTGGTGAATTGAATTATTAAAATATGTTGCAAAGCATATGATCCGAGAAATGAAGTATGAGTTCTACAACAGAGTGAGAATCAAATTTAATTCCATGGAGGAGTGTTTTGTTTATTGAATTAAGTGTAAATAAATAGGAAAATATACATTATTAGTCATAAAATTGGAGATTTTAGGGTGACAAACTAAAATCCCCAATTTTAACTTAGTGTTTAAGAACTAAAGTGAGAGTTGACCTTCAGAGGAAGGGAAGTGGGAGCTCTGGAGTGAGAGCCATATCCTCCTAGCCTAGTCACGGGTTTAAGGACTAAACCTGAGATTAGCTAATGATTTTCTATAACACTGAATGAGGGTAGAGAATTAAAATTGTTCATATTTGGTACAATACATATTTAAACCATTTATTTCATCTCATTTCACCAAAAACTCATTGTAGTGGAAAAAATGCTTTTTCACATTATAAAACTTCATCACATAAACATAGTTTAATAGTTTAATAGTTATTAAAGCATTTAAATTTGGCTAGTAGTTTTATTTCTATGAATTTCCTCGTTAATTTATCATTTCAAATTTAAACCTTCCTAGTGAGATCGATAATTATGACTTAAATAGAATGTCTTGTATTACTTGATAACGATATGTATACTTGCGTATAATCCCAACATTAATTACTTAATGTTATTATTCATAAAATACAATATCAAGTTTTTAGCATCGTTATAAAGGAGAGTCAACTTTATAAACTTTACACAACTATATTTTCAGGTATCAAGTTTTTTGCGTCGTTGCCAAGGTGGGTAATGGTAAATTAAATATATTTGGTAAATTAGGAAATTTAGAAATAAAATATAAAAAATCAAAATAATATATATATAATCAAAAATTCAAATATATATAACTACATATATTTACGAGCATTTTTAAGAAATTTTTCCTTGCTTATTATATTTTTTTATGCAAAATATCTGAAGGTTTAGTACCTTACAATTCAAAATTAGAACGCACTATCAAAAAAAATTGAAAACAACATAAAAAAATTAAAAAATTGAACGAAATGACGAATAACTTAGATAATCAAATAAATGAAAATCAATGAAGACCTTTAGAAGATTATGCTAATCCTATTGCAGATGAACTTCCCTTAACTATTCAAAATATTGATATTGTTGCTAATTCATTTGAGCTTAAACCTGTTATTATCCAAATGGTACAAAATAATCATTTTGGAAGAAAACCTATTGAAGATCCTAACTTACATTTTGCTAGTTTTCTTAAAATATGTGCTACTTTTAAATATGATGAAGTGTCTAATGATGCTGATAGGCTTAGACTTTTCAATTTTCATTAAGGGATAAAGCTAAAGCTTGGTTAAATTCATTATCAACTCAATCTATCAGAACTTGGGGAGAACTATCACAAAAATTTTGGCTAAATATTTTCTACTCTCAAAATACCGTAAAAAATTGCTAAGCCTTGAAATGATATTACATCTTTCTGTCAGTTTGAAGGGGAATCGATATATGAAGCCAAGGAAAGATTTAAGGATCTTCTTAGAAAATGTCCACACCATGCTTTACCAGATTGGTTAATAATTCAAACTTTTTACAATAGATTAGTAAGATCACTTAGATCTATTATAGTTGTTGATGTAGGAGGATCACTAATGTCTAAACCTTTTGATGAAGCATACTCTTTAATAGAAGAAATGACTACTAAAAATTTTTAAACACCCTCTTAATAGGTAAATCTTAAGAGAGTAGCTAGTATTCATGACTCTGATGTAATGTCTATTTTATCATCTCAAGTTCCTACTATATCAAAAAAGATTGATCAAATTGGATTGAACTATTCTCAAATACCACCGTTATTAGAGGAAATTTTGCTAAGATGGATAATTGATACTCAATCATCTAATGAAACTTTGAATGCTACAAATAATCAAAATAACAATCCCTATTCTAATTATTACAACCCTGGATGGAAAAATCACCCTAACATTATTTGGAATAATTATAACAATTCGGTGAACCCCTCATGAAATTTAAACAACCAAGGAAATCCTTATTATTGACCTTATTATCTTCTTGGATTTAACCCTAACCCACAAGTTAAGGAAAATGAAAAGAAGTTGACAATGGAAGAAGTAATGTTGAACATGCAAAATCAAATACAGATTCAAGGGGCTGCGCTGCTATTAGGCTGCTATTAGAAATATTGAAAATCAATTAGGACATTATGCTACTGCACTTAGTAACAGACCTTTAGAAAAACTTCTGAGTACAGTGGAAGTTAATGCAAAAGATCAAAATAAGGAGCAAATTAAAGCTGTTCAATCAAATCTATTCAATTATGAGTGGAAAAAACGTTGAAACAAGAATCCAAAGAGAAACTAAAGTTGATGAGGAGAAGGAAGAGATTGAAAGTGACGTAATGAAAATGAACAAATACAAGTTTCCTTAGAAAAACCACTACCTTCGTTTCCTCAACGATTGAAGTAGAAGAATAAAGACAAAAATTTACAAAATTTTTGGAAATCCTTAAAAGGTTAACGATAAACATTGCTTTCATTGAGGCATTGGATCAAATGCCAAGTTATGTGAAATTTATGAAAGATATACTAAATAAGAAAAGGAAGTTTACAGATAATGAGGCTATTGCACTCACTGAAGAGTGTAGCGCTATCATTTAGAAAAAACTTCCTGAAAAGTTAAAAGATCCTGGTATTTTTACTATACCTTATACAATTGGTGAAAAGTTTTTTGGAAAAGCCTTATGTGATTTAGGAGGGAGTATCAATTTTATGCCTCTATTTATTTTTAAACGTTTAGATTTAGGAGAGATTTTCCCTACTAATGTAACTCTTCACTCAGCTGATCGATCAATAATTTATCATAAGGGAGTTATTGAAGATGTATTAATATAAGTGGATAAATTTATTTTTCTTGTAGACTTTATAGTTAGATATGGAGGAAGAAAAAAAGAATCCTATTATTTTAGGGAGACCATTTATTGCAACAGAGAGAGCAGTGATAGATTCGCAAAAAGGAGAGTTAATGACGTGAGTTAATGATCAAGAAGTAACATTTAATATTGTAAAAGCTATGAAATATCCTGCAATAGAAAAAGATAATGAATGTTTTAGGAAGGAAGTTACTAATTATCCAAGTAATGAGCAGTTTAAGAAAGTGTTTGAGGAAAAATTAAGGTAAGAAGAATATGGTGAGAATGAGAATGAAATAAACAAAGAGAATTTAGATTATTTTAAGAACAAATTTGAAACTTTAGATTTGTTGGAAAATGATAATAAAAATCTTATTCCTTCAAGTATTAAATCACCTGAACTTGAATTGAAAGTATTAATTGCCCATTTAAATTTGTCTTTTTAGGAGATTCATCTACATTTCCTGTTATTGTATCTTCTGAGTTAACTGAAATTCAAGAACAAAAATTAATATAAATGTTGAAAGGATATAAAAAGGCTTTTGGATGGAATGTAGCAGGTATTAAGAGAATTAGTCCTTCAATTTGTATGTAGATAATTCTATTATATGACAATACAAACCTAAAGCTGATCCTCAGAGGAGATTAAACCCAATAATGAAAGAAGTTGTTAAAAAAGAAATCTTGAAATGGTTAAATGCTGAATTTATATATCCTATTTCAAACAGTGCTTAGGTGAGTCCAATTCACCGTGTTTCAAACAAAGGAGGAGTGAACATTGAAGTAAATGAGAAAAATGAATTAATTCCAATAAAATAAGTTACTGATTGGTGAATTTGTTTAGACTATAGAAATTTAAATATGGCCACTAGGAAAGATCACTTTCCTTTACCCTTTTTAGACCAAATGTTGGATAGATTGGTTCGAAACAAATATTACTACTTTTTAGATGGAATTACTACTTTTTAGATGAATATATTAGATGGATATACTAGGTATCATCAAATTCTAATTGCTCCTGTCGATCAAGAGAAGAAAAAATTTACAAGCCCCTATGGAACATTTGCTTTTTCGTAGAATGTCTTGGATTATGCAATACACCTGCGACATTTCAAAGATGTATGATGTCAATTTTTAGTAATTTGATTGAATATGGAATGAAAGTTTTTATGGATGATTTCTTTGTATTCGGATTTTCATTTGAATTATTGTTAAATAATTTAGAAAAATTTTTGGAATTATGTGAAAAAATCAACCTAGTACTAAATTGAGAAAAATGTCAATTTATGATTGCAGGAAAAATTGTACTAGGACATAAAATTTCTAAAAATGGCATGGAAGTAGATCCTGCAAAAATTAAAGTTATTAAAAATTACCACCTCCTACTATGGTTAGGGGGTAAGAAGTTTTCTAGGACATGTTGGTTTCTACAAGCATTATATAAAAATATTTTCAAAAATAACTAAGCCATTATGCCAACTTTTAGGAAAAGATATAAAATTTTATTTTAATGAGGAATGCATAAAAACATTTGAACTGTTGAAAGAAAAATTAATCACTGCACCTATAATAGTTTCACTTGATTGGGAGAAACCATTTGAAATAATGTGTGATGCTAGTGATTATGTTATTGGAGTTGTTTTATGACAAAGGCACAATAAAGTTTTTAAAGTAATATATTATTCTAGTAAAACTCTGAATGATGCTCAAATTAATTACACTACAACTAAAAGAGAGTTATTAGCTATTGTCTACACTTTTGATAAATTTAGACCTTATTTAATTAGAACCAAATGTATAGTGCATACAAATCATTTTGCTATCAAATAATTGATGCAAAAGAAGGAAGTTAAAAGAAGGAAGTTAAACCAAGATTAATTAGATGGATACTTCTATTACAAGAGTTCAATTTTATTGTAGTAAATATAAATAAAAATGATAATCAAATAGTTGATCATTTGTCAAAACTAGAGAAAGAAATATTAACTAATTTTGCAAATGAAATATTATAAAATTTCCCAAATGAACAATTATATAATATTGATGAAATGAGTATACCGTGGTATGCCGATATAATAAATTATATTATAAGTGATATCTTACCACTTGATATTAAAAATCCACTTTGTTAAGAATCAACAAATAAAGAAATTTATATATGATTCAAAATTCTTATTTTGGGATGACTTATATTTATATAAACAATGTAAAGATCTAATTATTAGAAGGTGTGTGCCTTATGAAGAAACTCAACAAATAATTGAAAGATATCATGAGTTTGAATTTGGAGAACATTTGGGAATAATAGAACTGCATATAAAATTTTGCAAGATAGATTTTATTGGTCTACTCTTTTTAGAGATGTTAATGAATATATTAAAACATGCGAACGATGTCGGCGGGTAAGAAATATTTCTAGAAGAAATGAAATGCCTCTAAATTACACATTGGAAGTTGAAATTTTTGATGTGTGGGGATTAGATTTTATGAGACCATTTTTGCCTTCATTTAGAATTTTATTTATATTAGTTGTTGTTGAGTATATGTCCAAATGGATTAAAACTATTGCCGCACCTAAATGTGATGCTCGGAGTGTTTCTAAATTTTTAAATAAAAATATTTTTACAAGATATATTATACCCAAAGTAATTAGTACAGAGGATCCCATTTTAGGATAAAGAGAATCAAGAAATTGATTAAAAAAATATGATATTATGCACAAATTCTCTACAGCTTATCATGTATTAAATCGTGAAATAAAATGAATTTTCGAAAGAGCTGTAAATCCATATAAATTTGATTGGTCTGCTAGATTAGATACTGCATTATGGGCATACAAAACTGCATATAAGACTCCTATTGGAATGTCCCCTTATAAACTTATTTTTGAAAAAAACATTCCACTTACCAATAAAATTAAAGCATAAAGCATTTTTGGCTATTAAGGAATTTAATTTTAATCTAAAAGATGCTGGTGAGAAAAGATTATTGCAACTCAATGAACTTGAGGAGATTAGAAATGAAGCATATGATAATGCAAAAATCTACAAAGAGAAAATAAAAATATGTATTGCATGATCGAAAGATTATTCAAAAGAAGCTTGAACCTGGGTAAGAAGTTTTATTATATAATACAAGATTGAGATTATTTCCAGAAAAATTGAAATCCAGATGGTTAGGACCATTTAAAATGATTAAAGTCTATCATTATAGAACTGTTGTTATTAAAGATCCTAAAACCTGAAAGATATTTAAAGTTAATTGTCCTCGATCGAAACATTATTATGAATGATACATGCCACAGTTTAAAGAAATTTTGATGTTAATTCATCCTGATTAAAAAATGGTACGTCGTGCTGACGACGTTAATCAAGCACTTTGTGGGAGGCAACCCATATATAAATTCATATATATCTATATATTACTATTTTGTTTAATATGTGTTTTTAAGAAATAATAATAATTTTGAATCCTACACAATTTTATTTATCATAAATTAAGACAAATATTGGTATTGGAGGAAAAATTTGGAATTAAATTGAACAAAAAAAACAAGAGACGTGATTTTGGCCTCTAGGGCCGATGGTGCCAAAATGGGCGCCGGCGGTGCCAGTCTACACGGACCATGGCGCCGACAACTCCATCGAGAGCGCCAACAGCGTCTCGAGCTGTTTCGCGCGTTCGGAATGAATTTAACAAACTTTGGCGGGATTGCACTCCTAAATAATCGCTGAGAGGTGTTTTAAAAGGCCTAAAATATGCCTTTGACGACCGGAAACTTCCAAATTTTGAAATCCATGGCTTCCAATTCTAGAAATACTTCTAGGTATGGAGTTTTCAATAGAATAAAGTTTATCAGTTTTGAGTTTATCAGGTTTATCAGTTTTGACGCACAGAGATTATACGACAAAGTCATTACAAAAAAAAAAGATTTCTCAATGAGAGAGGCTTTACCAATCATGGATTGAGTAATCTAAGTTCACAGATTGATAAAATCATTGTACAGAGACATTGGAAAGTTCTCTGCTACAGTACTGTTGTAGTTATTGTACCAATAGTAAAGGAATTCTATGCTGACTTACATGGAATTGCCCAAGGAGTCGTCTTCATTCGAGGTAAGGCTCGAGGTAAGGCTGTATAAGGCTGTACCATTTACTCTGGCTCGAATTAATGATTTGTATATGATAGAAAACATTCTAATCTATCATTATAAGAATTTTATCCTAATGAGAGATATGATGCAAGATGTATATTACTTTTTGACGGATGAAAATGATAATTGGGAAATCAGAGATGAGGGATACGTTAGTTTCTCCACTTCACTACTTAATTAAATATCAAAACAATGACATTTCCTTATATCTGCAAAATTACTCCCTACCATGAAGATTAGTACAGTTACAAGAGAAAGTGTCATTTTAAACTATTGAATTCAAATGAAAAGGCCCATTGATGTGGGATCAATTATTTTTAAATCTATTATGTGTATTATTATGAATGGGCCAATATATGGACTGGGGCATCCTTCCACAACTTTCTTACCTTGCAGTCAATTTCAAGTGTCATATGAAAGTTGGGAGACAGTATTATTACCTTATGAGCCCATGATTCCTATTTTTGACAATTATATTGGGATTGGGAATGAAGCAGTAGATGTTATCTTGGATCATTCATCACATGCTTCAACACCATTAATGCCACAAACAGTTGGATGTTCAATAGCTTTGGAGAAGAAAATGAAGAAAATAGAAAAAGAAATTTAGTGTATTATGAATACAAAAGGAAATCTTAACTACCTTTTTTATCTCCTAGATTGATCATTATGGAATAATTGAAGAAGGATTGGTGCAGATGTTCAAGAAAAATGGATGGATTGATGAAAATTAAACTGATCAATTCCCGTACCGACCCTTATACAATGTGTACATCCATTACTAGTCTATGAGAGATATTAGAGGAGGAGAAAGTATGGAAGATGAAGCAGAATAATTGAAGAAGTTGGACTCTCTACTATTTTAAAGTAATTATGTTCTTAATGTGATTGCGTGGATTTACTTTACTTTACTTTGCTTTAGAACTATATTAACTTTGATTGTGTGTATAGTTTTGTGTCAGCATTCTAGTGTTGTGGCTTGATTTCGATGCTGAATTATAATTTAGTTTGCATTATGTATGTGAAAGTGTGATTAGAAAAATGCATTTGTAAAATGTGTATTTTCTTATATAAAAGTTAGTTTGGTGTTTTTTTGTGAAAATGCTTGTTTGTGAATTTTTTTAAGATGAATTTAAGATGAAAATTAATGTAAATAGGCTTTGGAGTGAATTGAAAGAAAGTTAAAAATTGCAAAAATAAAAAAAGAAAAATTGCATAAAAATTGCAAAAATAAAAAAAGGTGAATTTTTGGCCACTAGAGCCAACGCCGCCGGCATGGGCGCTGACAGCGCCCTCGACTCGAAAACCACCTAAACACCTTATAATTTGCGATTTGCACAGTAAAAACACTTTTTTTACCATTTTAGTCACCTTCAATCTCCGATTTTTGTACCTAGGGCTTACTATGCTTGGATTTGAGGCGATTTTAAGGAAAAATAACTTTGAACTCACAGTTTTTAATTTTCACCAAGGATTTTGGTTGTAATGGAGTTCTATGCAAATCTCCCAGAGGCTGAGGACGATCGAGTTATGGTTCGAGGGAAGTTGGTACCTTTTACTCCAGATGTAATCAACTTATTTTACCATTTACCGCTGGAGGCTTTGTATTTTTATGTGTGTTATTGTCCTACGGAAGCGAAATTGGACAAGATCATATCTTATTTGATTGTTGGCAAAGGACTTTGGAAGCTTACAAATGAGAGGAGAGTAAATTTTCTAACATCAAAGTTGTGTGCACCATCAAAGGCTTGACACTATTTTATATCTGCTCGTCTTCTTTCTACAAATCATCTCAGTGAAGTGACCATAGAGAGAGCGACGTTGCATTATTGTATTCAGGAGAGAAAGCCCATCAATATATGGGCTTTGATCTATCACACTATCATCAGTTCAGTTGTTGCTGCTACTGCTGCAGGTATGGGATTTGCTTCCTTGATATTTTCTTTATACAAGAAGGCTGGAGTAAAGTATGATAGTTGGGGGGAAGTTATGTTGCCTCTGAAGCCCATTACAAAAGTGAATGTGAAGACTTATTCGGAGCATTCAAATTTTAGCTGGAGAGGAGGATTTTTCAGGAGCTATGGACAGGAGCTATGGATTACATCTACCTCTGCTGCATCTTCATCAAGATCATCTACTTCACGTGCTTCTACATCTCGAGGGATGATCAATATATTGATTGTGAGACTCAAGAGCAGTTATTACCATTGATAAAGTTCAAAATGTAGAACATTTTGCTGAGCATACAAATAGGTTTAAAAGGAGAAAGAGTGACTTTGAGGAGAAATTATACCCAGCTCTGGAGGGCCTGATTTGAGGTGATCCAGGAGTAGTATTTCCTCAATATCCTCATTATCTTGACTATGAGCCTAAAGAAAAATGGTATAGTGGCGATTCTGAGAGTGAAGAGGAGTAGAGATGAGAGATGATGTTTTGGACTTGATTTGGTTTGATGTATTGTTATGTTTGTGTAGTACTGTGGATTGGTTAGTTTAGAACTTAACTTAATTCCATGTCTTTTTTCTAAAAAAAAGTTAAAAATCTTGCTAGCTTAGATCTTAATTTTAAAATTCAAAAACTGCTATCCTGTATTTTTCCTTTGTCATGTTAGTGTGTTGTTTGCTTTTATACCTACTGTTTAACAGACTATTGGATCTCTACACATGTTAAACTAAAATAAAATGTTAGAAATTTTGATCAAAATTAATTTTACTCCAGTCTTTAGTTTTATACTTATATAATTAGGATGTAAAAATTCTTGTTAGCATGTTATTTCAATTCTCAATTCTTCCTATATAATTATCTCATGCTAAAATGTTTAATCTGTTAAAAAAAATTAAGTTTGGGGGAGGGATGAAAAATATTTTCAAAACTTAAATATTATTTGTTCTCAAATGAACTACAAATGAATTTGAATTTTAAAAGAAAGATTTATTATGTATAGAAAATTTAGTTAAAATTTTAAGTAATGAAGAAAAACTTTCAGTTAAAAATTTTTTAGTATAGAAAATGATTAATATATAGAAAATGATTAATAATATTTAGTATAGAAAATGATTAATATAAGTGACTATCTTTAGTAAGTAAAATTGTATTTTTAAAAAATTTAGATAATTTTAAACTTTTATTTTTAATATTAAATTTCTTTTTTTAAAATGATTTTCAAAACTATTATTATATTTATAAGTAAAAGTTTTATATCAAGACTTTACTTAAGGAAAGGAGAAATGGAATTTAAAATCATTAAAGGTCTATCGAGATACAGTAATCCTTGCCTGAAAAAGAAAAGAAAAAAAAAGAAAAGGAAGAACAAAATGAAAAAGAAAAAGAAAAGAAAAAGAAAAGAAACGTAAGGGAGGAGAAGCTTGAGGATTAGTGCCTAATCAAAAATTTGTTCTACATTTGATCTTTTTAAAATATAAGACTTTATAAAATCTTAAACTTATAAATATAATATAGTAAGTAAAATTATTTTTAATAAAAATTTTCAAGTAGAGAAAATAAAAGAACCAAAATCTAAATTTAGAGAACTTACAATATTTCTGAGTTAGATAGGAACTCATATTTTCATAGTTCTTAACATTAAAAATTTTCAAACTTTAAATTGGTCTCATTTACTAATTATTTTTTTTAAATTTAACTACTATATTTCTAAATCTAAATTTTAGTAACTATTAGAGAAATTCATATACATATCATACATATTTGGTTTTTAAAGATTGAAGCGTCACTTGAGGACAAGTAACATTTTAAGTTTGGGGGATTTTGATACACCTAAATATATAGTGTTTCTAGACACATTTTTATAACTATTTTTAAGATATTTCGCTTTAATGGAAGGTATTTTTGTATTTTTCTTGCATATACAAGTAAAAATGGAAAAAATGCTTAAAGGAGTGAAAAATGATCAAATTTGGAGCAAAAAGGTAAAAAATTGTGCCAAAGAGTTTTGGCGCCTTAGCGCCCGATCCGACGCTTAAGTGTCGGTTAAATAGAGAAGGATGTGCCTAAGCACCGAGTCCCCATGCTTAAGCACCAATGGCAGTCACTAGATGAGTAAAATCGGTTTTCATGAATTTCAAAGAGGTTTTTGAGGCAGCCATTGGCTTAATAGGTGGTTGTAACCACCATGAACGAAAATTATCATGAAAGGATGCGTCTCTTGGGCAAATACATCAAACAAGACACATTTTGAAGAGTTCCCAAGGCACCTCTTGGAAACTATAAAATAAATAAGAGAGGACTTAGAAAAGAGTCCTGAAAATATTGGCAAGTTTTAAAAGTTCTTCTCTAGGAAGTTAGTTCAAAGAGATTTTCAGGAACCACTTTTTATTTACTTTATCCATTTTGTTATTATGTTTTGAGTGATTGTAAAAGATAAGAGATTTAAAAGAACTTCAAGAGTTTGGTGGAGGACTTGAGATAAGTTTTTCTCTTTTTGTTTTAGACTACTTTTAATTTTAATCAAAACTTATTATTGGTTTGACAATGATTTTTTCTTTTAAACTTAAGTGTGGTTTTGTTTTCTCCATAGATTCTGAGTATTTTACTTTATCTTTCTTCTTAAAATGATAAGTAATTAAGTTTTGGATGGAAGTTGTGGAGAGTATTGATATTTAACGTTGGAAGAATTTGTGATGATTTAAATCTATGCACTTCATTAACTTCTTGATTTAGCCAATCCAGATGTTAAAATTTGTTGTGAGAACATGTAAGAACCGGGCTGGTATTGTCTCAATCAACAATTGTAAAGAATCACATGAGGTTGTATGAATGAGAATGTACTTCATATGATTGAGTGCAAACAAATAGGGAAATATTCACTGATGGGTGTTGAGTTAGAGGACTTTAAAGTGACAGGTTAAAGCTCCCAACTTGGTTTATTTTTTTAGGTTCTGATATGAGAATGTTAGCCCCCAGGTGGAGGGCATCGAGGGAAATCTAGAGTGAGAGCTAGTATCTTCCCTGCCTAACCGGTCTTCAGAACTATTCAAACTTTAAATTATCCAATGTTCTATATAAAATCTCTAGTAAGGGTAAAGAATATTATTGCTCCTATTTGGCACAACACAATTTGCATACTTCCACAACAAAATTCCAATACTTATTGCTGATTCAAGATAAGAAGAAAGATATTTTTATATTAAGTACTTTTTTTCTATAAAAACTTTAGTTATCTTCATAAGTTCTTACTGTTTCGTTAAAATATCAAAAATATCAAAAATATTTCAATTTTAAATTCTGCAACAACCATTTTTAGTTTAAGTAATTATTTTTTTAAAATTAGAAAAACTTTCTAAAAAATCCATATTGCATAATCTTCCCTGTGGGTTTGATATTCAGGTTTTAATCAAAAAGTCTTATATTACTTGATAATGATACGTACACTTGCGTAGTGGCCCTATATAAGTATATATAAATTAAAAAGTTAAATTCTTATTTTTCTTCAGGATCAAGTTTTTGGTTTTGTTGCCAAATAAGAAAATATAAGTGAGAAATACAATCAGAACTATTGCTATACTATGCATAAGCTTTAAGTCAGGATCAAGGACCTCTCAAACCCTTCAGTTTAAGGATGTCATGAATAGGGAGTAGTTTAAAGGAGCAATTTCATGAAAACTCTCCATATGAAAAATAACATAGAGGAGGGTTAGGAACTTATTCTAGATGTGTTTTCCTCAAGAGACAGACTCCCAATTGAACATTTTATCATATATAGCTTTGGACAAGGATTGTAATTTGCAGTTCTTTAATACCAGATTGTCTTTAGTGTCTCTATTAAACTCAATTTCGGAGATGCACTCAATAGAAGTGGGAGTTAGCATAGCCTTGAGGGTATCCAAACACCAAGAGTTGTCAGTCTAGCATTCAGAAACTAGAAGGTCATCATTAATATCAGATGGTCTGGGCTATAGCAGGTCTTGTGAGCACCAATTGTCCAACCAAAAATGAATTTTGCCATTACCCTGACCCCAGAAAAATAGATCCTCAGCTTTCTGTCTAAATTTTAGCATTTGTGTCCAAATATATATATTACCCAGATGGTGATGTATGTTTATATATATATATATATATATATATATATAACTTTTGGTTTATGTGCTTAACTTATCTATGAAGATATTCTATCACTCAGTAGATAGTCTCATTCGAATTGACTCGACAATCTTAACGCGCTTGTGTAGTCCAAATCATGAAACGACTTTGCTAAAAAAAAATCATGCACAAAGATGCATGAAAAAAGAGCTGCATGTGCCTAAATCCACATAAGAAGGATGACAAATTGTCGTCGCACTTGTCACATATCCCCCTGAAGATTTTGATAAGCATTACTTGAATCGAGAAATGAAAAATCTAGCACAATGATGAGCTCAGGTTCAACAAGTTATTCTGACCCATTATTGTGCATGAATAAGCAAAGAATGCATCGATCAAAGTCCATCAATGACAACCAAGTCAATAATTATCGTGATCTATATGACACTATTCTGTGAGACACATGGGTGACCCTAAGGATAGTAAAGAACAAAAATGAGGTCAATAAAGGGACTCCTAACATATAAGGTGAATTTATAGAAAACACCACATGCTGGTGTTGACCATATCAAGGGCAAAAGCCTAGCGATAGACTATGCTATGAAAAAAATCACTGTGACTCACACTTAACCTAGAAAATAGTTAAGGTGTTCGGGCCATGAAAGCAAGCATTAGGACTTACAACTAACCTTAGAGCTGATCGGAGAAATAAAATAACTACACTAACAAAGAAAATTTTTGGAACTCACATATATACTTGATGGTATACAAGGGGTTAGGTTAAGAAGGAAAGCTCAGTGAACTACATCATCATAAAAACTGCAAAGTTCTAGTTTGGTCTTCAAATATGCGAATCGTATATGTAGACTTGATCTTTGACTTGTCTAACTAGAACAAAGAGGAAAAGATTCTAGCTCGGTTAATGAGCATTTAAACCTTGCATGCTGGCTTGGTCTCCAACTTGTTGAACTAGAGAAAACAGTGGATCCAGCTCAGCCACTGGGGTTTATTGAATTGGATCAACACTAGAGCTTAGCCTTTGACCATATGAGTCTTGTACATCAACTTGATCTCCTAACTTGTTGATTTCAAGAAAAGAAGAAAAGCTTATAGCTCAGTCATCAAACATGTGAGCCTCGCATTTGGGCTTTTTAAATTCGATCAACACTCGAGCTTAGCCTTTAAACATGTGAGCTTAGTATATATGCTTTATCTCTCGACTTGTTTAACTAAAAAAAGAAGAAGAAAGATTCTATCTTGGTCTTTGAACATGCGAGCCTTCTATATCCACTTACTCACTGACTTGTTAAAGTAGAAAAAAATTGGACCAACTCAACCACTAGGGCTTGTTGAATTTGATCAACACTCGTGTTAGCCTTCAAACTTGTGAGCCTTTGATATCAACACGTTCTCAAGTAAGGCTTCTTACTCTTTCTTTGAACATGTGAGCCTTATATACTGACTCAATTTCCAACTTGTTGAACTTGAAAAAGAGTGGATCCAACTCTGCCATTAGGGCTTGTTGAATTAGATCAACACACAAGCTTGACCTTCAAACACGTTAGACATGTATATCAACCCAGTCTCTAGACTTGTTGAGCTTGAGAAAAGAGTAAATAACTCAAACTTTGAACAAGTGGGCCTTGTATAATGACTTGGTCTCTGACTTGCTGAATTAGAAAATGAAAGGATCCAACTCGGTCACTAGAGCTTGTTAAATTGTATAGAGAATCGAGCTTGACGTTCAAACATGTGAGCCTTATATATCGAATTGGTCTCCAAACTTGCTAAACATGAAAAAAGAAAAAAAAAACTTCTAGCTCGATCTTTGAACATGTGAGGCTTGTATCCTATAGTCATGTGACTTAAGAACAAGAAAAATAGTGGATCCTATCCAACAACTTGGGCTTGTTAAATTGGATCAACACTCAAGCTTGTACTTTGAACATGTGAGCTTTGTATATAGACTCGGTCTTCAAACTTGTTGAACTTGAGCAAAGAAGAAATGTTTCTAGCTTTATCTTCAAACATATGAGCATTATATATTGATTGCTCTTCGACTTGTTGAATGAAAAAAAAGTGTGGATCCAACTTTGCCACTTGGGCTTATTGAATTGGATCAACACTCAAAATTGGCCCAGAATTGTTGAACTCTTGAACAGATGAAAAGATTATAGCTCAATCTTCAAGCATGTAACCCTCGTGCAACAACTAGGTTTCCGACTTGCTGACTCAAAAGAGAGTGATTCTAACTCAAAATTTGGGCTTGCTGAATTGGATCGACACTCAAGCTTGGACTTTTAACATGTGAGCCTTGTATATCAACTCGGTCTTTGGAATTTTTCAAATCGAGAAAAGAAGAAAAGCTTCATGCTCAATCTTTGAACATGTAAACCTTGTAAATCTACTTGGTTGTTGACCTCATTTTTCTATAAGGTCTATGTTATTCCCTCTTTCTAACACTTAGGATATAGCCTTAAGTATTCTTTAGTGGCGCTCCTTAAAGATTAGTGGTAGAAGCAACACTAAAATAAAATTTTAATCATTTCCTTACTCATTATGGTTTCATATGCTTACCGTCAAGATTCTTAACATTTGGTTAAATTGATTGAAGGGAAGTTATTGATACCTAAGTTAAGTTCCTACAGGCCTGTAAATGCCTTTATCAACTTTTTTGGCCCTAGAGACTTGGGACTTATTTTTGTCTCTCACATTGTACTCCAACATAGTTTCTTGGATAACACTTTCTTTAGTTCATAAAAGAACACATTTGGTATGAAGCTTATCTTGGGCTAAGATAAGAGTTTACTTTTAAATATAAGAGAATATAAACTGAAAACTGTAAGAAAATATTACTAGTGTTGGGCAGTGTATATATTAGAGGTGGCCAACAAAAGCGTTTCTTGTCTTTGATATTGTTCATTAGCTCTATATAGAATGCTATAAAAAAGAATAAACTACACTCATGTTTGACACTAATGAATTCTTTTTAAATTATAACTGCTGTCAATGTGATTTATTTTGTTGAATTCCTTATCCACCAAATTAAATTCCCTACATTGTTCATTTTGTTGATTTTACCGACATTCTCACAAGAGTTTGGTGAATTTAGAATTACAAGTGTTTAAAATTGAAACTTCATATTTAGAATTACTAGTATTTAAAATTGAAACTTCATTTGGAAATTGTAATCATATAATGTCTGGCAAGTTCTAAAATTTCACAAATATTGAGTGTATAAAAAAAACAACCTTCATGAACGTTTTTAATAAATGCAACAAATGTTACACAGTTGCTTTAATTCCAAAACACTAATAATGCCTCAAGTAGGAAATAATGAGAATCCTTTTAATGATACTTTAGATTCTTAAATAGTATTTTATATTTTGCAACACCATTAATGATGACAAAAGGGATTATTGACATTGATTAACACGATCAGCCAAGTTCAATATTCTTTAGTTAACCTCTAGAATATACCTTATGAATTCGGCAGGGACAAACTTTCTCAACATGCATTGGTGGTTGAGCAAACTGTTTATGAGATCGATATGGATGAGGAAAATTAAATAACATTACGAAGGCTTTCCGTTATTTCCTAGTTAATTTGCAAGTTGAGAACAAAGTTGCTTATTTGGCCTATTATTGTATTCTAAAATACATATATTCATAATTATTGCATTTGTTAATTGGCTACAATCCATCTCACAATTATTGCATTTGTTAATTGGCCATAATCTATCGTTCCAGAAACATAATTAGGTCGGGACTTCGGATATATCTAGAGTCTAATAGTGGTTCGCCATGTGTTAAGCGGTACTAAAAAATTTTAACGCTAATCAATCCTAGGAGTGCCCACTTGTCACCACCATGGAAGAAAACTATTAGGAAAGCATGCGTATCTTGGGCAAATACATCAAATCAAGACACATTTTGAAGAGATCCCAAGGCACCTCTTGGAAACTATAAAAGAAATAAGAGAGGGCTTAGAAAGAGTCCTGAAAATATTGGCAAGTTTTGAAAGTTTTTCTCTAGGAAGTTAGTTCGGAGAGATTTTCAGGAACCACTTTTTATTTACTTTATCCTTTTTGTTATTTTGTTTTGAGTAATTGTAAAAGAGAAGAGATTTAAAAGAACTTCAAGAGTAAAAGAACTTCAAGAAAAGAACTTCAAGAGTTTGGTGGAGGACTTGAGATAAGTTTTTCTCTTTTTGTTTTAGAGTAATTTTGGTTTTAACCGATACTTATTGTTGGTTTGACAATGATTTCTTCTTTTAAACTAAAGTGTGGTTTTATTTTCTCCATAGATTTTGAGTAGTTTTCTTTATCTTTCTTCATAAAATGATAAGTAATTAAGTTTTGGATGGAAGTTGTGGAGAGTATTGATTTTTAATGTTGGAAGAAGTTGTGATGATTTAAATCCACGCACTTCATTTACTTCTTGATTTGACCAATCTAGATGTTAAAATTTGTTGTGAGAACATGTAAGAACCGGGTTGATATTGTCTCAAATCAACAATTGGAAAGAACACATGAGGTTGCTTGAATGAGAATGTAATTCATATGATTGAGTGCAAATAAATAGGAAAATATTCATTGA